>NW_010414959.1:113820-118412 GCF_000710305.1 Buceros rhinoceros silvestris
TCTTGCCGCAGAGCCTGCTCGGCTGTCCTGCGCACACACGAGCGTCTCAACTTGCTGGTTTTTCCGTGGAGGGAGGGAAAAATCCCGCTAACCATCCCAGTCCCCCGCTTGTTCACCAAGAGCACACGGGCACGTCCATGAAGCCCAGAGCGTTTCAAGGGACAGACAGACAGATGGACAGCACCTCCACACTGCTGTCGGGACCAAAGCCCAGGGCTGGGGCTGGCTGTGCAGCACCTCAGCACGCACAGAGGCCACGCAGGTTTCTGCCTCTCTTACTGACACCGTCAGCTCTCCTGTGCTTATTCTAGTTCAGGTAATAGAGGAGCTTGCACAGCCGTCCCATACAACAGGGAGTCTGACCGATTAATTTACGGCTTCAAAAGCAGTGGGTGTTCAGTTCCACCCTGTTCCTGGGGTTTCTGACAAGCCACTTTGGGTGCTGCAGATCCAGCGCTCACAGCTTTTCCCATTTTCTTTATGTAATATTGAAACCCGCGTGTGCCTCATTCACAGCTAGCTGCTGGGTGTCACCTCTACGGCTGTATCCTTCAAGACAGCCTTAAATACCAATGTCTCACTTTGCCACCAAGCCCACCCACTGTTTTTAAGAAGCAGTATCGAATTTAGGAGTGGTTTGAAGTTCACAGAGCAGTTCCCTGCCTCTCCCAGTGCCAA
Source organism: Buceros rhinoceros silvestris (assembly GCF_000710305.1). Classification (NCBI taxonomy): domain Eukaryota; kingdom Metazoa; phylum Chordata; class Aves; order Bucerotiformes; family Bucerotidae; genus Buceros; species Buceros rhinoceros. The sequence continues at coordinate 114,499 of NW_010414959.1, forward strand.
GAGCCACGCGTGCAGCCCCATCACACCCAGCTCACGGGCAGCTGGGAGCTTGTTCAGGAGCCCTTTGTGATACCCACACAAGTAACACTCACGTAGTATATGAGCAAGTCTAACCAAAGGGCCAGACAGGCGACACCTCTAGGACCTCAGGTGCAGAGGCTGATATACTGGAAAGGTTTATTTATATTCTACCACCCTGAGGATTTGTTTCACCAACAACATGTATTGGCAAGAAGCAGGTCCAAGCTTCACTACATCTTCCACCCCATTTCCCCTTTAACAAGACAAAATAAATATATTTCTCCTTTGAAATTAAGAGGAGCAATATTCTTTTCCCCTATTGCTTTCCAAATGAAGCCTCTGAAAGTGCTTTTTGAAGCTTCCTGGTTGCATTTCCAGACCTGCTTCCCCTGTGTGCTCTGGAGAAAGGGATTAAACGAGCCCTTTGAAGCGCCGCTGCCTGTGAGCCACTCTGGGGCAAGCTCAGCTCGGCTTTTTGTCGTGTGCTGGAAGGAAGGACAGCAGCCACCACCCTTCTCCTGTTCCTGCTCACCCCACGGATGCTGAGGGGTGATGGGGCTGGAGCCAATGCACACTGTGGGTGGGATGCAGCTCTGCCCCACAGCAACCCTCGTCACTCTCCACCTGCACCCACCTACAGCCACCACCTCCCTCTGAAAACAAAGTCCAGCTCGAGAGTGAGCCCTCTCCCTCCTGCCACATCTCCACTCTCTGCTCAGCACAAGAGAAGCACCCTGCCAGCCCTCCCATCCACCCAGGACCCTGCAGTCATGCCTGGCCAGTGACCACCTGCAGTAACGCTGCCCAGGGACACCAACCCCAACTCACATGTCAACACACCCTTGACCTGGTGTCAACAGATGTGACAAGAAGTCCCAGGCCCGAACCTCACACATACGGGTAAGATGCTGTCACGGGGAGAACGCTGCACCGCACTCGTGTATGCCCTGCGTGGGGAGCCTGGCAGCAAGCACAGGCTCAGCCACAGCGTCCCCCGCCAGCACATTAAAGGCCTTAAGGCTGACAAGCATCGCACAACAGGCAAGTTTTAATATTGGTAATATTCATCTCCAGCCATTTCTAGTTAATGGAACAAAGCAAACTGTCAAGAAAAATGGGAACATTACAGTAAAAACAACAACAAATTAAACTCTAATGCAATTAGAGAGCAATTAGGGATCTCTCCTCTGGGAGCATTTTGCAACTCTGGGTCTCTCTCAAAATCTGATCTCTCCGCAATTTTATTTCTTTCTGATTAATTAGCGAAGAAGCAAGTGGCGTGGCTGCTCCCCCCAACCCCCTGCAGAATGCCCGGCTCCTGCTCTGCAGGAGCAGAAGCTGGTGGCAGGTAGAAGCGTTCACACCTCCAAGCTGAAGAGAAATGCAGCTGTCAGCAGAACGAGGTGCAAAGGCAGGGAGAGCAGACATCACTGCGTGGTCTGTTGCAAGCTGATCAGAAACACAAAGACCCAAGTTCTCTTGTGCAAGAGCCAGGCTGAGCCAGTGTGAGCAGACAGCGGAGCTGTGACCCTGGAAAACCCTTGGTTTCCCCGCACACAGCTCCAAAAAAAGCTATAGCCCAGAAAAATGTGTGTTTAATTCCTCTTGACTTTTGAAACTTACCCATGTTAAAGCTTCCTTCAGGAGATGCAAACACAGTAAATGCTCTCTGCAGAGAGGAAGATGGCATGGCGTGGAGGAAAGCCTTCCTCCTCCTCTGTTCCTGAAGCTGCTGCTGTTCGCGGGCAGCCCTGCCTGCACTATGCAACCCCGGTACTTTTCAGCAAGGGGTGTTTTCCACACTTTGTGAGAACACTAAAGCTTCTCTGTGTCCTGCTACCCGCCCAGCAGCTGTCAGGGCGATGACCCCCTCCACGGTCAGCTGAAGAAGGCACCTGTACAGTGGAGGGAGGTGGGAGCCTCGACCTTCATCCATTTCTGTACCCAAAACCACCCTCGGGAACACCAGCAGTCCCATTTTGGCCTAGAAATTGGCCCAGTTCTGATCTCTCGAACCAGTTCTGGATCTCAAGTCACACCTCCTTTCTTGGGAGCTTAACCCAGATAAAGCGAGACACGCAGATCTGACAGTGCCAGGGCCACCGGGTGCAAGGATCAGCCAGGACCAGCTGCAGGAGCCCTGGCCCCGCCTGGCTGTATCAGACCCTGTAGCAATTCCTGAGGGGCTTCTGGAAGCCCTCCTGACTCTGAAGAACGCCTTGCAATGGAAAAGGGTCTGATTAGAGACTCGTGAGTCTGAAAAAGCTGACAACTTTTGGTCAAAAGTTGCTTCTTGCAAAGGAATAATTCTCAAAAAATCCCCACTGTTATAATCTCATTTGACCACTGACACTGGGGCAGGAGGGCTGTTTGTTGGAGGCTTGGGGATCTTTCCTCTCCCCAACAGCAAAACCCCTGGGATGAGAGAAGAACGATAAACCCATGGCTGGACCAGACTAGCCATGAGCATTCCCAGGGAAATCTCTGGGCATGAAGAGGGGGAGTTTGGTGGTGCAGTGCCATAAATCCCCAGAGAAAGCCGGGCTGCTCACTGGGAGAAGGTGCTAAGTCAGCAGGACCTACTGGCTGCACTGATGCCTTTGCAAACTGAAAGCAGCAAATAAACCAGATCCAGGTAAATGTCAGCAAAACACAGAACACCTTTTCAAGACGGGCTACTCAGCAATGCTGCGAATAGCCAGGGAGGCCTGGCAGGGGTGTAGAATGTGCTCTACAGCACACCTGGGAAAGGGGAAGCAGCACCACTCCACCTCCTCTGGGCTTTTTGGCGCAGGAGAGGGCAGAGCAGGGCAGAAAAGCCTGAGCGAGGAAGGCTGGACTTGGGTTAAGTTCAGACAGTGCAACTCGGAGCCAAGGGAAGAGACTCCTGAAACGTGCACACCCAAGTGGGCCAGGTACACCCAGATATGTGGTGCAAACTGCTATGGACAGACAAGGATTAATTATTTGGAGTGACTCAGAATGATCAGATAAAACCATTGGGGGGTGGGGGGTGTGGAAATCAATCCCAGTTTTGGAATAGTCCCACCCCAGGATGTGGCCAGAAGGCAGGATCCTCCCCGGGGAAAAGAATGCAGGAGGTGCTGGAACATGTGCACTGGGATTGGAGGTTTATAATCGACAGCTCTACGCTGCTCTGGGAGTTGGAAAGGGGTCCTGCCCTCCTGCTTCTGATAAAATCGGGTGAAAGACCCATTTTTACTCTAGAAAGCTCCTGTGCTGCCCCTCCCTTCTGTCCCTTCCTACAGTAGATGAGTCACTGTCTAGCAACCTTTACCAAAATACCTCTCACAAAATTTTTTATCAAGTCTCTGCCATTCCCCACCCAACAGCACAGTGTGAGGAAAAGTGGCAGGAGATATTCCAGGTCATCATCCCTTTCCTGGGGAATGACGAGAGCCCCAAGGCTGAACCCTCCCGTCAGCGTCCCCCTCTCCCGCAGCATCCCCTGCTCCCCGGGCTCACCTGCGGCGTTCCAGAGCCGGTTGTTTGTGTTTTGCAGATGGATTGCACGTGCTCATGCGAGAGCCAAAGGCACAGGCTCATGCAGAAAATGCAGACTGGTGATTTTTAACTGTCTCCTCAGGGCTTTGCAAACCTTGTTCTTCACCCAGTACTGCACGCTAAGGTCACTTCCACATCAGAGGAGGGCAAAAGGAGCACGGGGCTGCCCAAAGGGCAGCAGTTGCAGTGTGTTGAAGATCAGGAGCTGAGGGCACACTGCCTGGGTCTGGGATCACTAATCGAGGGACAGGGATCTCCAGCAATTCAGCCGGCGCAGGGGTCAGTTGCTGGAGATCTCTCATGCAGCCTCCAACAGGGGTCACCTCGCCCTGGACAGCTTTTGCTCCACACTCAGACCTACGGAAGAC
>NW_010414960.1:0-371 GCF_000710305.1 Buceros rhinoceros silvestris
CCGGGAGCGAAGCCCTCGGTCCCCATCGCGGTTCCAGTCACACCCTGCTTCCCCCCAAGCCTTGGCCACGTATTTCGCCTCGTTTCTCACCTTATGGTTGATTAATCACAGCTGGGCTCATGTCCCCCAGCATCCGCGTCCCCACAGCACCCGTGTCCCCGTGGCATCTGTGTCCCCACAGCATCTGTGTCCCCGTGGCATCCGTGTCTCCGTGGCATCTGCCTGCTCCCCTGTACCTGCGCAGAGGTGCTGCCCAGGACTGGGACCTCTCTCCTCCCAGGTGCCACCACCCGCGCCGCCTGGCCCGTCTCCCTGGGTGGGAGCTGTCCCCTGTGCCTTGGTGTCATCTCTCTGGCTGGGCAGTATGGCAC
>NW_010414960.1:538-827 GCF_000710305.1 Buceros rhinoceros silvestris
GGGAAGGGGTCGGGGCAAGAGGGAAAGTGTCCCCAGAGAGAGAGAAATGGGGATGGTCGGGTCCTTATCTGAACCCCAAAGATGCTCGAGAGTGGTGGGGCAACTGAGGCACAGCTGGACAGGCTCCGGATGCGCGTCTCGTGTTGGGACTTTCACAAGCACCCCCAGAATCTCAGAACTGGGTGCTGGCCGCTCCAACCCCTCCTGGTGCCTCTTTCAACTCAGCGCTGCGGGAATTTTCGGGAGCTCCAACCTTCCCCCTCCGGAGTGGGCGCACCGGCCGGGACCG
>NW_010414961.1:0-1210 GCF_000710305.1 Buceros rhinoceros silvestris
AACAAAAAAAGGGAAAAAAAGTAGTTGAAGAAATCACTAACTATCAGTACAGTATCTAAATGAAGTTACAGTGATGTGACCACAGTTCACCAACAGCAGAGCCCCTGCCAGGCCGGCACTGTGGGGCCATTCTCCTAGGGGCAGATAAAGCGCACAATGCGGTTTTGTCCATCCCCACAAACCAATTCAGAAGGGCAGATTCTCTGATATATATAAATATATTTTTCTCGCTCCCACAGCTGTGCAGTGACCAATTCTTCTCTGGGGAGGGGAGGGGGGCCGAGGTTTGGGGACAGTAATAGGTCTATTATTTCGGGGATGGAGAGAAAGAGCTCAACAGCCCTTTTTTCTTCTCCCTCTCCCTCTCTCTTGCCGTTAAGACAATTGTTATTCTCTGGTACCCCACGCCCCGTGTTCCTGCGCCTCCCCCATCCTCAAGCACAAGCCGCGTGGGAAGGAAGCAAAAATGGGTTTTTGCCGCGGAGCCCGAGCATTAGCCCAGCCTAAACCTGGCTGGGCTTTAGGTTAGACCCAGAACGAAATGCTCCTGCAACGGCTTCACACCCCAAAAGTTCTCTGTCCTCCCAGCAGCACGTTTCCCTGCTCGGCAAGAGCCTCCTGCATGAACAGAGCGAGCGCACAGCCCTGGACACCCCAGTTACACGTGAGGACGCGGCAGAAGATGTCCATGGGCACCCACCTTGGCGTGACTGGCACACGGAAAGCCTCCCCCTTCGAGTCTCTGCCTGCTGGTGGAACCTCCCCCGTGCTCCCCAGTGGCTCACGGCAATGTTGGCCACCCCTAAGTGTGATTCATGTGCCACAGGGGCCTGTGGAGCATCACCCCAACTGGGTGACGCCTGTGGAGCATCACCCAAACGGCTCTGGGACAGCAAACAAATTACAGGAGGGGCAGGAGGGAGCTGGAGCTTCGGCTGCTCGAGAACAATAACCCAACAAGGGGAGGCCAAGGCTATTCCGGGTCACTTCACCGCTGACGGTCAAAGGCGGCGAGAGAACCTGTAAACACGCCAAGCTGGCGGAAGAATAAGTTCCTGCCTGTTACAGCAGCGGACCCTAAAGCTGGGTCCAAAGATGATGAACAGATTTGAAAGGCAAATGACCCCGGGATGGATCTGCCTCGGCTTCGTAACCCTTGGACCGACCGCGGGTCTTTGTCACCCCCAAAGCTCAGCAACAACGCGGTGAG
>NW_010414961.1:1308-4930 GCF_000710305.1 Buceros rhinoceros silvestris
TTCCCACCGCGTCACAGAGGTGCAAAGCCCTTGGAGAGGAACCCACCAAGGGCTGGACCCGCAGCAGCCGCCCCGGCAAACCTAATGGACACTCCGAGCTGGCTAAACCCAATGCTCATCTCTATTGTCCCCGGTCCCCAGTCATGGTAAGGACAGGTGGGGCCATGGCCCAGGAAGAAGTTCTGGAATGACTCGGTGCCTCGAGCTGGCCAGGTATCGTACCCAGCACCAGCCCCGCTGTCCCCGCGGGCTTCATCTTGGTGGTACCGAGCACAGAGAAAGATCCGCTGGTGACTAAGAAACCTGGCTCTCACTTTGTGGTGGTGTCTGGACCATAGAGGCGTTGGTGGTCTGTGTCCTTCTCACTTTTTCCCTGCTCCCCCTGTCCCAGGGCATGCTGCTGCCCCCCTTCCCCAACCCCATGAATGGGGAAAGATGCCGCGATACGAGCTCATCGCTCGCTGCAGCGAGCTCAGGATCCAGCATTTCGGGGTGGGACTTGTGTCATCCCCAGGGGACACGAGAGGGACTTGAGCACGGCAAGTGAACGGGCATCACTTTGAGCTCCTGGTCCTGCACACGGGACTGTGCCAGCGGGTGGAAATCCCGTCCCCCCCTCACGGCTTTCCCTTCAGCTGTCTCCCCCTGCCCATCCACGTTGTCCCCATTGGGACTCGCACACACCCCCCCTCCTTTCCCCAGGTCACGCTCTCTGTAAACACGCTCTCCCGGCCCCACGGGGCTGGTCGGGAGTGGGAGCCAAGAAGGGGGCGGAGGGACATTACTCACGGAAGGTGTGGCTGTTGCTCCCTCCAGTGCTAAATTTCAAAGTCCAGCTTAAAACAAACCAACAATTCCCCCCCGACCCCATCCCTCCCTGCGCCCCAACCCCAAGCTGGGTTTCTCAGGCGCAGCTGAAAAGTTCTCGGGGTCTTTTCATCTTCCGTCCTCAGCCCCGAGCATGGACGGACACCTCGGTCCCTGCCCCGAGGGCAGCAGGACCACGGATCTGGCTGACCTGAGGCTCGGCTGAGCAGGGCATGGGGGGCAGGAGATGGGAGGTTGCTCCTGGTGTGGATTCAGGTGGTCTCCTGAACCACGCCGAGGTTTTGTAGTGTGTCAGCCAGGACAGGGTGGTGGCCACATCCTAAAAACACACGTTATCTTTGACAAGACTGATTGTACCCTTGGGCAGAGTCTCCATGAATTTAAGGTGAGATGCACAACTGCAGGGACAAGTGGTTCTCCTCCACCGAGGTACACCATGGGGCGATGGAACCCATGGAAACATGAAGCAGAAGCAAGTCAGAAAGTAATGAGTGGAGGAAACACTCTGAATTCCATCACATTTTACATGAAGATAAGACGCAGCACACGCAGGCCCTGGGATTTTTGATGGATTGGGTTTAGAAAGTAGAGAATTGGTAGCAGAGATGCTCCAGTGTCTCTCTTGAAGGCTGCAAAGAAGGTGGTGGAAAGGCACCGTGGAGGCCAGTGTTGGTAACAACTGCCCACAGCCCAGAACTTCGCTCCTCAAGGAGTTGCGATTCAGGAGCACATTGCAGCAGCTCCCGTCGTCACCTGAGGAGTCTCTCTGGAGTCACCCAGGGGTGACAGCTTGTCTTCAGGGCTGTGTGAGGAACCACCTTCACTGACACCGTCTTTGTTCCTGGGAGTTTGGGTGAGAACCCGCTTGTGAAGACTCAGGGGTGGTCTCAGAATCACAAAATCACTGTGGGTGGAGAAGCCCTTCGAGCTCCTCCCATCCCAGTGTCCCCCAGCACTGTCCGGTCCCCGCTGCCCCCTGTCCCCCAGCAGCACCTCCACAAGGCTGGGAAACCCCTCCAGAGATGGGGATTCCACCACTGCCCTGGACAGCCTGTGCCAGCCCTGCACAACCCCAACGGGACAGAAACTCTTCCTCAGGGACAACCTGAGCGTTGCAGGGGGTCATTGTGACCCAAGTGCAGGACTTGGCCCTTGGCCTTGTCGAACCTCATACTACTGGCCTTGGCCTGTCGATGCAGCCCGTTACGCTCCGCACAGTCTCTCTGTCCCGAGCTGGTGGTTCCCATGGTTATTTGGCTACAGGAGGACAGAGCAACTTCTCTCTTTGACCCCAGCTGACTTCCCTGGGGAAGAGCCACTGCTCTTATCTACCGTGACAACGCTGCTCTGAGCCAGCTGGTGAACTCAGCGTGAACACAGGGAGATCAAAAACCTCCAAGTGAAGACTAGGGCTGCAATGAGTAATTCCGTGGGAATGTGTCGGTGACCAGAGCCAGCCAACAGGCCACAAAACTGCCCCTCACGCCATGCTGAGCTTCTGCACCTCTGCTCTCTCATGGTCACCTCTCTGCAGGCTTCCATCTCCTGCTCGCCACCTCCCAGGACCCAAACTGGACACCTCTCTCCCATAGTGACCGAGGCCACCGGAAAGACGGGTCCCCCTCACTGCCATTGCAGTAGGAGCCAGGAGAAGCCATCACGGACCACTGTGGTCGTGATGTAGCTGGGCTGAGGTCTGGAGAGGAACCTCTTCCTCAGGAGCAGGGAGGAACATTCGGCAGCACCATTCTGGTCCTCTGCAAGGAGGTAGGTGAGCACTGCTGGTGAGGTGAGAGCAGCGAGGCCCTTTAGCCAACAGCTGAGACCAAAATCCCTTCAGATAACAACCAGTGACATGTAAAGAGGAAGCACGCCAGGGTGGAGAAGGTCTGTTGGAAACGTCACTGCGATTGGACACGGTACCTTGAGACTTGCAGCACAACCTCCTCAACCAGGATGGCTGAGAAGTGGCATATTTTGCGGTCTCAGTGGTAGAAGACAGAGAAGATGAGGGTCAGGTTCCCTTTGTGGACCTCAGGGCCTTCCTCCTCCTCTTGTAACCAGGCTTTGTCTGAGAAAGGCCAAGGCAAATGCAAAGAGAACGGCAAGAGGTCAGGCTAGCGCAGCAGAATGCAAAGCATCGTTTGCTCTGGGGTTGTTGGCCTCGACATCACCAGTGCTGTTCTCAGGGTTCTTAAGGTACATCCTGGATTGCTCCGTCTCCAGAACAGTCTGCTGCACCGAGACCCCCCGACCATGGGAACAAACCCTCTCCCTGCGCCTCAGTCTTCCGCTCAGGAGGAGCAGAGGAGCCCCTCAACGCACTTACCGGCTCAGGAGAGCCCCAAGGTGATGGTGGATGAAGGGCTGGTGGACACAGCCAACTCTGCCCTCCCCGACACTCCCAGCTCACTCTCCCGCAGAGATCGGACTGAGCAAGTCTAGTTACACCCAGCTGAAGAGCCAGGACTTGGACCACAAGCCCAACCACTTGATTTCTTCCCTTGGTTTTGGACTCACACAAACACTCCCACCTTGAAGAGCCTTTTCTCCTCACCCTCCATCCTCCTTCGGCCTTACCCTCCTCTATGGCAGCCAGCACGGCCATGGACCGCAATCCTGTGAAATCATTTAACTGAGCCACTGAACTCTTGCCACACCCTCACACCTCCCTCCTCTCCTCTCCTCTCCACCAGCCCTGCACAACCCCAACGGGACAGAAATGCTTCCACAGGCACAACCTCAACCTCCCCTGGGACAAGTGGAGGCCGGTTCCTCTCGTCCTGGCGCTTGT
>NW_010414961.1:5283-5671 GCF_000710305.1 Buceros rhinoceros silvestris
GGAGCCGCCTTTGCTCCAGGCTCAGCCCCCCCAGCTCCCTCAGCTGCTCCTCACAAGTTCTCCAGACCCTTCCCCATGGTCTCCAGACCCTTTTCTGGACACGCTCCAGCCCCTCAATGTCCTTCTGGCAGGGAGGGGACAAAACTGAGCCCAGGAGTCGAGGGGTGGCCTCCCCAGTGCCCCCAGTCTGGGGGGACACTCCCTGCCCTGCTCCTGCTGCCCCCTCAGTGCTGGGACAAGCCTGAATGCCGTTGTCCTTCTTTTCTCCTTGGCCCGAGGAGATCTGTCCTTGCAGAGTCTCTCTCAGCAGCACTTGGTCTTCGAGCCTGCTTCGCCCGGAGCCTGTGTGGGGCAGCGGAGGCTGTGATCCTGCCCGTCTCCAACGCCT
>NW_010414961.1:5840-8170 GCF_000710305.1 Buceros rhinoceros silvestris
CCGCGGGTTCAGCTTGTTATCTCCTCCTGGCAAGAACCCCACCGATAAACCTCTCGCTGGTTATTCATTAACCGCACGAGGTTCGTTCCCAGGATGGCGAGAACACCACCATTGATTTGAAAAAAGAATAAAGGACGGTTGTCAGTGGGGGCCACCCGGTCCAGGACACCTCTCCACCCGGGGACACCGGCAGAGTCAGGAGCACAGGGGCTCCAACCAGCACCGCCAGGATTCAGAACAACTGAGGCAGAGGGAGAATATTTGCACCAACAAAATCAGTCCAGAACTTTGGGGGCAGATTGGAAAAAGCTCTTTCTGCACCCACGGAGCTTGTGGTGGTTCATCTGAGGAAGACCCCCCCCAGAAGTCAGCCCCACACATCGATCCTCATCATCCCCCAGACCTGTGCTTGTCCCTGCAGAGCAAGTCCTGCGAGTTGGCAGGGAGCAACGTTTTGGTCCCGGGGGGGCTCAGCCAGGCACTGGGAACCCCTGCGTGGGGGAAGCCCCCATGGCTGGTCAGAGCTGCCAGCACGGTGAAGACACGTGGGTGGGGAAAGGGAAAAACGGGAAGGGAAGTTCACACCTTCTGCATCTCCAGCCCCTCAACGTCCTTCTGGCAGGGAGGGGCCCAAACTGAGCCCAGGGTTTGAGGGGTGGCCTCCCCAGTGCCGAGTTTTCTGCAGCGCAGCTCCCAGCCCATTCCCCCTCCTGAACGCACGGACCAAACCACCTTTCTTGGCATCGCTGGGTAAATGCGGGATCACCGCTTCTTAACAGCCGCTTTTTTCTCTGGTTCTACCTGAAGCACAGCCTGGAATCCTTGACAAAAAAAACCAAACTGGGTGAGATGGTTTGTGCAATGCTGCTTTCACAGGTAATTACGGGTTTGATCTCGGCTCTCAGACATCCAGGAGTTTCCACTCCTTTTCGCTGCCTCGTCAGAAGTTTAAAAACTCTTTTTTTGCTGCAGTTCTTGATGTTTTATGGCCAACGGGTTGAAAACCACTTTCCTCATCAAGCTGGAAATCTCTCCTGTGGCCACCAACATACCAGAGAGCCAGAGAGTCTCCCTGGATATCACGACGATCCCCCTGGCTACGGCTTCGGAGCGCAAAGCGGGGTTTAAAGCGGCATCCACCAGCGCTGGACACGCACTCATCCATTTCTTCTCCTTAGTAACTGTATTAAAAGTCACTCCTGAGCCTGGATTACTCCGTGTTTACACAAGGGTAGTATCCAGAGCTCGCTGTTTGTCTTGCCCCACTGGAGGAAGTGTTTGCAGAAGAGGCAATATCCTCTTACGAGGCTGATGAAGTGACAGGGAGGAAAAAACAACCACCAACCCAACCCAAGGCGTCCAGCGGGCTCCGACATACCAGCACTTTTTATAGGTGTTTTTATAGGAGCTCGGTAGTTCAGCCACCTTTGAGCTCTTAATTCCCCGAGAGGCTCTTCAGGAGCAACCCTGCAGTAAGAGGATTATGTTCTTCCAGGCATTCCTTCTCCTGCCTGGGTTTCTCGTGGCTGGGCAGAAAGCTCCCGTTCTTCTGGAGCTGTTCACTGCCGCTGTGAACAGCGGCCACAGTGGCATCTGTGTGGGACAAATGGCACCGAGCCCCGAGATGCTGCTCTATGGACCAACGTGATGGTGTGTTGCTGGCTGCCGTGAAACTCCTGCTCAACGCTTTGAACTCACCTTCTCTGCAGAATGCCAGCACCCTGCTGCTGCTCCACAGGGCAGGTCCTCCGTCCTCCGCTCCCTGGCACCTCCTCATACAGAACCCCAGACTGGTGGGGCTGGAAGGGAGCGCTGGGGATCACCCAGTCCTACCCCCTGCTCCAGCAGGGTCCCCGGTTTGGCGTCCAGGCGGGTTTGGGATCTCTCCAGAGCAGGAGACTCCACACCCTCTCTGGGCAGCCTGGGCCAGGGCTCCCTCACCCTCAACCCAAACAAGTTTCTCCTCCTGCTCAGGTGGAACTGCCCGGGTCCCAGTTGGTGCCCGTTGCCCCTTGTCCTGTCACTGGGCACCACTGGGCAGAGTCTGGCCCCTCCTCCTGACCCCCTTTAGCCATTGGTCACATTGAGGAGGTCCCCTCTCAGGCTGCTCTTCTCCAGCTGAGCAGCCCCAGGGCTCTCAGCCTTTCCTCGGCACAGAGATATCCTCACAGCCTCCCCTGGACTCTCCCCAGTAGCTCCTAGTCTCTCCTCCACTGGGCAGGCCAGCACCGGACAACGGACCCGCATCAGCTTGGCAGCCTCTGCTGGGCTCTCTCCAGTAGCTCCTAGTCTCTCCTCCACTGGGCAGCCCAGCACTGGACACAGGACTC
>NW_010414962.1:0-207 GCF_000710305.1 Buceros rhinoceros silvestris
GCGCCCGCGCCCTCTTGAAAAAAAAAAAAAAAAAAAAAAGGGGGAGGGGGAGGGGAGGAGGGAGGGAGAGATAGAAAAAAAAATACTTGAATATTCCGGCTTTTTGAATGAGCCACGTGTTCAAACTACAAATCAACTTCTCACGTGAGGAATCCCAGCTCTTCAATTAGCGAGTGGATGGGGCGCATACACACTCGCGGAGGAGAA
>NW_010414963.1:0-1052 GCF_000710305.1 Buceros rhinoceros silvestris
GGTTTTTGTCATCGGGGCTGGGGAGAGCCGCGGCTCGGGGCTGCAGCCCCCCTCCAGCCTGGGGAGGACAAAGCAGTGACTCGTGGCTGTGCCTGGTTCGGAGCGGCGCAGCGCGTCTGTGAAGCTGCTTTAGTCTGTTCCCTTCTCACCTGTCACGGCCGGGGCACCCCGCGTCGTGGTGACATCCTACACCAGCCTCTGTAGGGACCAGGCTGGGGGTCCTCCCCCCGGTCCAAGCCCTCTTGGCTCCGGGTGCCAGTGGCCGGGCTGAGGACTGCGGGTTTGGCACATGCCTGGCTTATGTCGCCAGGCTTGGCCTGGCGGTGCCATCGCCGCCTGCTTTGCGCGAGGGCTCACGAGGGGCTTGAGGGGATGGTGCAGGGAGGTGGTTGAGGCTGCACCTTTGCAGGGTTGCTGGGCTGAGGCTCTTGTGGGGCTGTTCCTCGCCTGTGGGCCAGGAGTAGAGATGTGTCTCTGTCCCCACAGACGGGCTCGCTGCCTTCAGGGCCTTCCTGCGCACTGAGTTCAGCGAGGAGAACCTGGAGTTCTGGCTGGCCTGCGAGGAGTTCAAGAAGATCAAATCCCAGTCCAAGATGGTCTCCAAGGCCAAGAAAATCTTCGCCGAGTACATCGCCATCCAGTCCTGCAAGGAGGTGAGGGCCGGCTGGCGCGCTGGTGCATGGCTCCGCGGCACGGCGGGCGGCCGGGGGGGGGGTCCCACGCGTCCGCGGCACGGCGGCTGCCTGGGGAGCTGCTCACCAGCGCTGCTCTCTCTGCCTGCAGGTCAACCTGGACTCCTACACACGGGAGCACACCAAGGAGAACCTGCAGAACATCACCCGCAGCTGCTTCGACCTTGCGCAGAAGAGGATTTACGGGCTCATGGAGAAGGACTCCTACCCCCGTTTCCTCCGCTCTGACTTGTACTTAGACATAATTAACCAGAAGAAGGCCAGCTCCCCACTGTAGACCCAAGGACTCTCTCGGGGCAGGCTGGGACCTGTGTGTTTACATGGAATCGGGCGGCGGACGCCTTCCCTGGGGATGGTGGG
>NW_010414963.1:1296-1601 GCF_000710305.1 Buceros rhinoceros silvestris
GACAAACAAGCCAAGCAGTCTGGTACTGCTCCGTCGCCCCGTCTCGCCATCGCTGGTACAACGCCTGCGGGGTGGCTCCGGCGTGGGTTTTAGCCAGGAGGGAAGCTCCCACGAGACTACTGTGAAGCACGCGCCCGAGCTGCGAGCATTGCTGGAAGGCGACGAGCAATCCCGACTCGGCGAGGAGGAGGAGGACTTTTGTGCAGGGCTCTGGCAACGGGGCAACGGGACAACGGCACCGACACGAACATCTTCCCTGGATAAAAAACTCCTGAACTGGACCAGCCCCAGATGCTGCTGTGCTT
>NW_010414963.1:1735-2272 GCF_000710305.1 Buceros rhinoceros silvestris
CAGGTGCTGCTGGGCTTCCCCGTGCCTTGAAGCAGCTAATCCCGCAGGAGCCTGGCGCTTCCTCCGCTCGCGGCAGATCCCCCTGGGGGCAGCCAAAGCCGGGTCCTTGCCCTGCGACCAAGCGCCTCCTGCCCCCACCCCTGGTTTATTTATTGACCTCTTGTAGCTGGACGCGTTGCTGTGTAATAGGAAATCCTCGTGTCCTTTCCCCTTCTGAAATAACAAGTGCAATATGTGTGTGTGTCGCAGCGGAGTTCTCCGGTGGAGCGGATGCCTTTTCTTTCCCCCCGAGCGCGTACAACACTTTCTGAGTGAGCAGGTTTTATCCGACAAAGCGCGTTCCCTGGCAGCGGGCCGCTGGGGGAGCGGGGTGTATATAGCGTGCCCTGACGACGGAGGGTTCGGTGACGGAGAAGAGCGGCTCCGCAAGTCGGCCGCTCTCCTTACCCTGGATAACGAAGTCGTGTCTTGGGAAGCAGGGGGTGGCTGCTGCCCCTGGCAGAGCTGGACCGGCTGGCGCCCGCCCGGCGCCCCGCT
>NW_010414963.1:2412-3468 GCF_000710305.1 Buceros rhinoceros silvestris
CGAAGCATCTCTGCGGCTAGCAAAGCTACATTGTCACGGTCATAGGTAAATAAAAGGAGAATATCATTTCTTGCAGCTGCCTTTTCTTCGCGGCCTGTTTCGCAGCGCTGGTGGAGCCGTAAGATCCTGCTGCTGCCTGGCTAAAGATGGGGGAATCTGGTGCCGTGAATTTCTGAGCTGTTTTTGATGACGGAGCAGCTGCCAGATGCTCCCGAGGCCAGGCCCGGGTGTAGCCCTGCAGGAACACACAAAGTTTTGCCCAAAATGAGCCTGTTCCCAGGCAGGGCATGAACCTCTGAAATGTAAGTGACCGAGTGTAGCTCGGGTCCCCCGGGGACGCACCAGAAGAAGCAGCAAGGAGCCCAGCAGGGCTATTTCAGGTCCCGGCTGCACGGCGTGCCAGGGCTGCTCCTCCCCCGGCACAGGCAGCGCTTCCGCAGCGCTGGTGCGTGATGAAAACACTTTGTCGAGGCTGTTCGTGGTGCTTTTGACAGCTGAAAGGTCTTGCGCTGGTCAGCTGCTCGTGGTCGGCCCTGGATGGCTCAGGGCTGTGCTTACGGTGTCGTGCTGGGCTGTGGGTTGGCACGGTGCGGAGGTGCTGCTGGTGATGCCCAGGGATGGAGGTGGTGTGGCTGGCCCCAACAATCCCCTCTGGCCCGGGTTTTTCGTGGTCGGCCCTGGATGGCTCAGGGCTGTGCTTACGGTGTCGTGCTGGGCTGTGGGTTGGCACGGTGCGGAGGTGCTGCTGGTGATGCCCAGGGATGGAGGTGGTGTGGCTGCCCCAACAATCCCATCTGGGCACGGATTTCCCTGGCCAGTACGATCTCTTCCAGGGAACCATCTGTGTTTCCCTCTTTAAACAACCAGCAGGCAATGGCCAGGTGGGGAAACTGAGGCAGAGCGGAGGAGACCCCCCCAGGGGCTGGCTGGAGCTGCAGGGTTGGCAGGACACCCGTGTGGCTCTCCTGGGGATGCTTTTAGCACCCCAGGGTCAAGGCCCATGGGCCAGTGTCCCAGTCACTGACCCTGCAGCTGCTGGGACCCGCTGGGTCAGTG
>NW_010414963.1:3885-4847 GCF_000710305.1 Buceros rhinoceros silvestris
AGGAGCATCCAGCCCGTGTAACCATGCCTGGTTTGGAGCCCAGCCCCTGCCTTGCTGATGGGGGTTCTCGGAGCCCACCCGCAGCGAGGGCTGGAGCTGCTGTGCGACTCATGGTGGGGGGGAACCTGGTGCAGGTTAGACTTGGACTAAATGCCCCTGACCTGTCTGTCTGCCGGGGACAGAGGAGAAAGATGGAGAAACAGGGACCTGGGGTGACTCCGCGGAGAAGATGGAAGTAGCCCTGCGTGAGCGACAGGAGCCGGTCATTGCTGTAAGAGAATTTATTGCCGTCCTGTCAGGTTAGCGTGAGTCACTCTGCAAACACCCCCGTGGGCTCGGGAGGCTCTTGACGAGAGAAGACAGGGCTGGGGTGGAGGTGGAGATGCCAGGCGCTTGTCCCGTGTTTTCCTGGGATGGCCAGTGCCCGCTGCAGCAGGACAGGTGTCATCAGGCGCCCCCCAAAGCCACAGCTCTGTCGGCTCCGTGCCGCAGGAGAGGGGCTGCGCCTCTGCCCCAGGACTCTGTTCCTCAGAGCGAAGGGTGAGGAACGTGGAGCATCTGGATGGGGCCTGCATGAGGGTTCGTCAGCTCGGGAGGGCGCTTGTTCTGGGAGGGTGTTGGTCAGGATGGAGATAGAGCCCCACCGCCCTGAGCAGCAGCTTTGGGGGCTGCCGAGGCTGTGACGGGGGCACTGAGCTTACGCCACAAGGCGGGTGACAGGAATGTCCTTATTGAGCACAAAATAAGATGTCCGGGACAAAAGCCGACCGGGCTGTGAGGGACGCAAAGAGCAGAAACTCTTGAGCCATCGATGCCAAAGCAACGAGCCTGAGCACTGGCGCTGGGAATCGGGTTTTCCTCGTTCCTGACCTGAGGCACAGCCCGAGCTGCTGACAGCGCGAGGGATGTTCCCACGGCAGCAGCGCTGGAAGCACGGCGGGTCGCCGGGGTGGGGGTGGCCC
>NW_010414963.1:4978-6203 GCF_000710305.1 Buceros rhinoceros silvestris
TTTGTGGAGGAGCCATCACCTGCACCCGAGCCACCACCGCCAAGCCGCGCAGGCCCATCCCGCAGCTCAGGCTGGGCGTGCAGGCAGCTGCCTGCGGTCATCGCTGCTGCCATTTACCAGTTTTCCCAAGGTGGGAACCGGTGCCTTCCAAAACGGGGAGGGTGCTGTAGCAGATCTTATCTCAGTAGATAACAAGGATTTATCTCTGGGCTAAAAACAGTGGTTGCTCAGTTGCAAGGAGTCATAAGTCAGCTGTGTTTGTCGTGCAAACAGGGTAAAGTCCACCGAGACGTGGGTGACCGCGGTTCATTCGTGGGACAAAGCTCACCAGGCTGCAGGTGGCCGTGAGGCAAAGCACCCTGGGGCCTGAGAAAGCGGAATCATCGCCAGAAAGTGCCGAATGCTTTGGTAGGTTCCAAAAATGCCACGACCCTGAGGTGAAAAAGGTGAAGGCAGCTGGGAAAAACATCCCCGGTTCCTGGGTTTAACATCACGGTTTCCTCACCCTCTCAGGGATGAGGAGGTTGGGATGGACCGAAAGGCCTTGGGGACACTCGTTAATCAGTCTTGCCTGTCCCAGGGGATGGGCCTTGACCCTTCCAGTGTCCCTCAGCTCGGTACGTCATCGGTGTCCTACTGCAGCAGCCCGAGGTGGGTGCTGGGGTCACCTGTGATTCACAAAAGCAAGCGAAGCTCTGAAAATAGCATCTACATGAAAATACAGCTCGAGCTGCCGAGCACCTCCTGGATGAAGATTTACTGGGAGAAGCTGATGGGCAGCACGGACACCCCACGGCGGGGCCGTGCCCCTGGGGCCTGGGCTGGTCCTCACCCCCAGGCAGACGAGCACTCGCAGCGTCTGGGGAGGTTGGAGCTTCGCAGCAGGCAGCGCTGGGCTGGGAAGGGGGCCTCACCTCCGAGCTGGCTGGAAGCCGTGAGCGTAAACCCTTTCTCTTATTTCTGCGAAAGTAAGAAATTTGCCTTTTTTACAGGTGTGCGCCGTGCCCCGAGACGCTGCAGCGAGGCACAGCCTTTCCTGGGCTTTTCCAAGGCTCCCATCCTGGAGCCTTATCCAAATAAACATAACTTTCTGCTGAACAGAATAATTCCTTGGACCCCTGATTAGACAAATACGCCCAGAATAGAAACAAGGCTACTTTACAGCCCCAGACTAAACACAGCCCAGCAGCGAGATGCTGAAACTGCAGACGCAAGAATTCCCCTG
>NW_010414963.1:6341-6697 GCF_000710305.1 Buceros rhinoceros silvestris
GCCCGGCGAGCCGCTTGACCCCGCTCAGAAAGTTGTTGAGGCTTATCAGGAGCGTGCCGAGCTCTTACCGGGGGAGCCGAGGAGCCCAGAAACCGGCCAGAGACCTGCCGTGGGAGCCCCCAGTCTTTGGGTGGGGGTGGGAACCGGAGCTGCTCTGGGATTGTTTGGGGACTTCTCTTCAATAAGGGCCAGGGGGTGCAGAGAGGTGTTTGAGGGCTCTCGTCCTTCCAGAGGGTGACCCTGGGGTTGGGTCGGAAGGGCCGTGTGGGGCAGATGAGGGGCATCTCTGCAGCGTGATGGGGGGGACCCAGCTCAGCGTCGCCCTGTGCGGGGTGTCACCCTGCCCAGGGTTGCTA
>NW_010414963.1:6833-7570 GCF_000710305.1 Buceros rhinoceros silvestris
TCAGACGCATCCTTGAATTGAGGCTGTCAGGACAAGGGCCACCCAGCTCTGTGGCTGGCATTGGCGATGTCACTCCTAAACAATCCAAGGGAGCAAAGAAAGAAAACAAAACGCTTCTGAAGTAAAACCCAAACCGCTCAGACTCACATGCTGTCTGTCAGGGAAATACAATAAGCTCAGCTGGGCCGCGGCCAGGACAGGAAATCCAGCGGTGGGACGAGTCCCCTGGGTGCCACTAGCTCGTTCGGGAAGCATTGTTACGACCCCCCAATCGCTCATTTTCTGAGTCTTCTCTGCATTAGGTCATTCTGACTCCACTCATCCAGCTCACTCATCCCCCAGTGCTGGGGAAGGAAGGCAAATGATGCCGACTCTCGGCCAGCCTTGAGGCACCGCGAAGCTGGAGAAAAGGATGGTGAAAAATTCTTCCCGTTGTTGCTGAGCAGACCTGTAGGCAGTGACGTGTGGGGAGGACGAGGAGGGCCTTCTCCCCAGAGTGACCCACTGCCAGGACCTACCACCCTGCTCCGGGCTCCACCGAGCTGTGCACCGCGGGAAGATCTGGGACCCCCCTCTTCGCCGCCTCCTTCCCTCGGCAAAGGATGAGGAAGAGGGAGGTGGGGGAGATGGAGAAGAGCCAAGCAGGAGCAGGTGGGGACTGGGGACGGGGTGTTTGCTTAGGAGTCATTTGCAAGTGATTTCTTGTGCCTTCCTGAACTAATGGGGCAATTATTTCA
>NW_010414963.1:7675-11610 GCF_000710305.1 Buceros rhinoceros silvestris
CAGGACACATGCGTTCCTCACGGGAAAATTCTACCCAGCGCCTGCGTCAGTTCCTCGGCGCAGCAGCCCTGTTCTCCCTCACAAGATCACAGTGTTTCTAGACAAAGACAATCGGGTGAAACCTGCTTCCGGGACCAGGGACAGCCGTGACCGGTCACAGAGCGCCAGAGAAGCCTCCTGGTCCAGGGCAAATCAACAGCTCGGCAGCAAATGGGCTCACGTGTCCGAACGGATCCACAAAGCCGAACAAACGCTGCTCTGCTCTCTGGTGTAACTCCCCGGCTGGACTCTAGATGTTTGGAGGATGCATCTGATTTTGTACCCTGTTCCCTCCAACCTGCTCAAGAGGGGTGTGGAGAAATCGGAGGAGACCCTGCAGAGGCTACTGAGGCGGTCATGGACCCGTGTGGAGGGATGGGCTCTAACAGCGTCCTGCAGCTCCGGGAAGGACAGTTACAAAGGTGATGGACCCAAACATTTCTCGTTGGCACCAGGTGACAAAGTGAGGGTTAACAACTTTCAGACCTTCAGCTTGGACAGCAGGAAAAATATTTTCATTGCAAGGCTGATCCAGGAGGAGAACAGCCCCCCCGAGAAGCAGAGGGGTCTCCGTTGCTGGAAGTGGTCAAGACTTGGCCAGACAGCCCCAGCTGAGCTGTGAGCAGGTGCTGGGGACACTCCTGGTCTGAGGGAGGGTTGGACCGGAGGCGCCCAGGGGTGCGCCCCGGCACACCCAGGAGTCTGCCCCTTGCTTTGCTGCTGGACATGGGCGATGTCCAGGACACAGGCACCGAGCCCACGGAGGCTGTGGGACAGAGGTGCAGCAGGCCGAAGTCCTCGCAGGAGCCGAGGAGATGAGTCCGGTGACTAATGTCCATGTCTTGGGGATGAACCCGTCGTGTTAATGTCTGAGCTGAGGGCAGAGTTCCTTCCTGTTGCCCTCTGACCGGTCCTGGAGTTGTTTGGTGCTGGGTGAACGAAGAGAGCTGAGTGAGTGCCAAAACCGGGGCTGGGCTGTGGGACGGTGACGTGGAGCTCAGGGTGGTGTCTCTGCGGGCTGCAGCTGCCCCGTGCCCTCACGGGGTAAGGTCATCTCCCCAAATGATATGACTAAATGTTTTAATCTCCAGGTTACTGTGTTTTCCAGAACCAGTTTTTAAAATTTTTTTTGGCCCCACAAACACGCCGAATGCCCGAAGCCCGCGCAGACCCCGCTGACCGTGCAGGATCAGACGGGGACGGGGATACTGGACGGCTCCCACGGGATATCCCATGGGATACTGGACGGCTCTTGCAGCTGTTGCCCAACACATTTCATTTAATTTGCCATTTGAATGCAAACAATTGACTTAATTAACTAGACGAACTTCCAGGGAACCAAAGTGCTGTTACACGCCGGAGGTCTGCTAAGCTGCCACGGCCGATCCTTCCTTCGCTAAAATGGACAGAGACGGAGGAAGCAGGATGGGAGTCCTCGCAAATCGTGTTTTAACACAGTGACAACTTTTATGGCAAAGCCATAAAATCGGGGCTCCCGAAGCACGGGCACGGCATTAATTAGCTGAGAATTATGGACACGCTCATTACTGCAGCTTCATTACAGCCCCGGAACTGACTCCGGCAGCGAGCGTAGCGGGTTCTACCGTTGCCCCCGCTCATTCGCTGCCAGGTGTCCACGCGTCAGGGAAGTCGTTTCCCGGGAGCGCTCATCACCGCTCCTCGTGAACTTCCCACCAGCTGAGGGTGCGGCCAGGCTGCTCACAGCAGCCTGGACAATGTTCCTGGTCCGAGCGGGCCATGTGGACCCAGCATGGGGACAATCCCTCCCGCTGTTCTCCTTCTCCCCTGTGCAGGGAGGAGCCTGACGAGCAGCTCTAGGGCCACTGCTTGGAGATCCAGAGGGGTCTCAGCTTGGACCTGCTGGTCCCGCGCTGCGGCTGGAAAGGCTTTGTGGGCACTGGCCCCTCCGCAGAGGAGCGTTTCAGAGGGGTGGAAGTTTGCTGGGAAATGTAGAAGCTCTCATGGACTGGTGACCACAGACAGAGGGAAAGGGGCAAAGATGAGGCTTGTTCTTGGTAAAAACAAGAAGGAAATACTGTCGTAGGTCTGCTGGGAGGTCTTGGGCTGGTGATCGAACCATGGCGCCCACCCTGGAGCAGGCTGGGCCCCGAGGCTGTTCTGGCCCCCGTGGACTGCAGTTCCTGTGACTGCCTCCTCCTCGGGCTGTCACAGCAGCGCCAGCAGAAACAGGGGTGCACAGGCGTGGCGTGGGGGAGCATGGGAGATGTTCACCACGTCACCATTTCCTACTGGTGTGGCTTGACCAGTCCCGGTGCTTCACACTCGAGACCCCAGGAGATGGAAACAGGATCTCACGTGGTCATGACCAGGTGGGAAGGGTTGAAGCAACCATGCCAGTGACACAGATCTCCCTCGGGCATGCCCAGCCCTTGGTGTGATTGCTCCAGCCCCTGGCATCAGAGCAGGGATTGGTCAAACATCCCACAGGGGGGACCTCCAGCATCCCCTGTACGGAGCAGCTCCTGTCCTCCCTGGGTGAGGTGCATCCCCTGTGCTGCTGCCGCTCTGCGGTGTCCATCTGCACAGCTCCTCCTCCAGATCTATGCCCACACGTGGGTGAGTGCGGGGCTGTCAGACCATGGCCGGATGCCGTGTTAGTGGCGTGTGTGGAAGAGATGCTTTGCTGGTGGGTTATCCATGCGTAGAGCCGCGCCCAAAACACATGGCGGTGGGGCAGACTTGGCCAGGAGGCTTTGGGACAGCCTTGGTGTCCTTGCCCAGCTCCTCTCCTTGTCCTCCTCTCCTACCCTCTTTTTTCCTGCTCCCTTTGGTCTGCTCCTGGTTCCTCCTCTCCACCTCTTGTTTTGGTGGCTTCTCCCCACAGCCCGTCTCTGCAGTGTCCTCATCCTGCCTGACTGCTCTGCACAGAGGGTCTGGCTGCCATATGATCTCTGTCTTTCTCCTCCTCTTCCTCCTCCCTGGTGCTCCTCACCCTGCCCAGCACACCTTGCTGCCCCTGCCCGCCTCCTCCTCCATCCCTGCCCGCACAGGTGGGCTCCGAGCCTCCAAGTGCCTACGATAAAAGGAAGAGCTGGTGAATCCAGGTCCCACCGGGTGAGATGTGGGGACTTCTCATGCTGGCAATGCTCCAAGGCCCTCCCAGCATGGCTCGCTCCTGGCAGACACCCCTGGGCTGGCCAAGGACAGCGCTGGGCATGTGCCACAAGCCTTGTGCCTGCAGAGGTTTGTCTTCAGAGCACCATGGCCACATTTTTTAGGTGGGGCTCAGGAAAAACAACAAGCACCTGAGTCTTAGTCTGAGGCCAATCTCCACCTGCAGCACTTGCCCCAAGCACCCCAAGTTTGAAGCCCACTGCTGCCGGGCACCCCATTTCCTCTACTCTGTGACCACCCCCTCCTGTTCCCCAGCGTCCCGTGGCTGCACGGAGTCATTAATAAACATCAGACTCCCCCAACGCGAGGAGGCAGCGATGGAAAGCCCCGGGATGGAGAAGGCGTTGCGCCGAGCCCCGCTCGGGGCTCTCTCCTGCGGCGCCGCACTCGGTTATTTCCAGCTGCGGCTGCTGGAAACCGTTGGTGCATTTGCCACTTTTAGCTCCGCGGCTCAGTAACCGCCTCTGGCAGGGCTGACACTCCTCATTTTTTGGAAAAACCTTAAAATGCTGCAGAATGTCAAAAGAACGGCCAGGCAAGGGAAAACGAAAAACAGGAAAACAAAACCCAGCCTTTCTTCAATCAAACTACAGTGTTGTTGGTGGTTTTTTTTTTTTTTAAAGAAAAATATATCTACTTTTTTTCCTGGATCAGACTGGCTCCTGCAAACGCACACCCCATTGTGCCGAGCTCCTAAAATAACTGCGGCTGTTAATGGAAATAAAGCCCTGGGAGAATCA
>NW_010414963.1:11717-12115 GCF_000710305.1 Buceros rhinoceros silvestris
AGAATCCCTCGTTCCCGTCTCACCGTCCAGCCCTGACGCTCTGCAGACCCCCGCGCCAGGTTACAAATCTTTGCCCTGGCGGCTCCTGGCATCAATCAAGCACAGCGCGAGGATGGCGAACGCTGGCTGCCCGGGTTCGTCGTGGGGCTGGCAGCAGGACACAGCACTCGTGCCTCGGCCAGGGCGTTCTGCATCCCAGGGGCTGCACCCGGGAGGGGGGTATCTGCTGGGCTCCCTCATCCTGCCTCGTGCAGCACAGGGTTGAACAGCCCTTGGCTGAGCCTGCGATGCCCAGGCTGATTTGTGTGGACACGGCACCGCTGAAGATCTGCCTGTTCCAGGTCAGGAAAAGGAACAGTGGCAGCTCTCGTTTGTCTGCCTGCAATCCTCACTCTGTT
>NW_010414963.1:12354-12742 GCF_000710305.1 Buceros rhinoceros silvestris
TTCCAGGAATCCTTCCCTACCCTCCTGCCAGAGGAGGGGCTGCACGGCTGGGAGGGGGCATGCAGCCACCTCCAGGTGCTGGGGCGGGCAGAGCCCCAGCGGGTGTTTCTGGAGAGTGACTCCGCCATGGAAGTACCAGGATTTGTGCCCAGCTACTGCCCCCAGAGAGGAGGGAAGAGGAAAGGGAGAGTTGTCCCACTGATGGGTGGGAAAACGTCCTCCTGCTTTGCACTGCCCCTCCTGGGCAATGTCCTTTCCAGGGTGGCACAGGCCTGCAGTCCGTTTTCTGGGGGTGTGCCTGGGGAGCAGAGCTGCCCTCGCTCTGCTGCTCCATCCACAGGCTTCCCCGAGCCCGGCTGGCTCCGCGCGAGGATCCCCCCACCAGGGC
>NW_010414963.1:12966-15738 GCF_000710305.1 Buceros rhinoceros silvestris
GACCCCTGAGGGGGGGACGGCTCAAGGCCCCTGTCCCTCTCCTCTGGGGGTGGCCCTGCTATGTTTAATGGGAGCTCTTTTAACCCCCTTTTCAGTAAACTACAGAAATCCTTGAAAATGCAGAGTCAAGACCGGCCTCTGCTGACGTCCCCATGGAGGATATTCTGGTCTGAGGCCACAGCAGCTCCCGGGCACGGCTCCGATTCCCCGCAACTCAGAAAGGACTGAGTTCTGCCAGGGCTCTTGCAACCAGACCAGCTTCTCTCAGCAGCGCTGGGTGATGGGCTGGTGGGGGCTGACATCAGCAGCAGAACGCTGCTGCCTCCTGCTCCCGCAGCCCGGTGAGGGCAGCTTGGCATGGTGCAAGAGTGCGGGTCAGCATGGTCCATGCGTGGAGGGGATGAGGCCAAGCATTGTCCTCCCCCAGGCTTCCAAAAGGAACGTGCAGCTCTCCAGAGCATCAAGTCACTGAGTTTGCTGCAGGGGCTGGTGCCATTTTATTTTGAGGGTTTATGGGTCACCTTTTCCACCACTTTCTGCTGATCCAGGTGACCAGGGACTCCAAATGCTGGGGAAGCTCACGAAAGTGCTGACAGTGGCATGGAGAGACGTGGCTTTGTCCCAGGCTGACCACGGTATGTACGGATGTGACGTGTTGTCGTGGTGGGTTTTGACTCCTGAGTAAGATGAAAACCAAGCACAGACCTGCCCACAGGCTGTGCTGTGCCACGTGCCACCATCCTGCTCCATGGGCACCATCAGGATCTTCACACCTTGACCTGAAGTGGTGGGGCTGGCCCCTTCCTGGTGTACTGATGTGACGAGTTTGGAAGTTCTCGAGCCTGTGCTGCTCAGACCCAGAGGTCTCGTCATGGCCAGTGCTGAGGCCTTGAACACACGTCCTCCACGAGCAGGTTTTGTGCAGGCCACCCATGTCTTTTCTTGTCCTCCAGCCAAGGCCTCTGGGAGAACACGGTGTGTGGCCAAGGGCTGGAGGACTTGCTGCAAACCTGTAGGAGCAGCTTCTGGTGATTTCACTGCTCTGTCAGCTGCATTTCTCCATGTCAGGGGCAGAAAAGCCAGCTGTGGAGAGAGCAGGGCTGGCTGTGCTCAGCACAGCCCCCGTTTGAGGGTGGCCACAGGGAGGAGGAGACCCAGGTGGTTCTGTTGCCCACGCAAACCCAGGCAGTGCGAGGTCGTGCCCCGCCCCCCTCCATTCACGAAGCAGTCGTGGTCCTCCTGGGAGCAGTTTCAAGTTTGGGAGTGGGTCCAGTCCGTTGCAGAGTGTTTCTTAGCAATGGCCCCAGCTTCTGTTTCAGTCATTTCCCCGGCTGGGCTGCTCCTGCCTTCCAGCCTGTCTCCTGACACCGGGGCTGTGTTTGTTTCCCACACTCTCATTTCTGCCGTTCGGTGAAGGGTTGAACCTGCTGGGTCACCTCCTGCGCTCCTGTCCCCAGGCGATGAGGCTGCTCCTGGGCACGACTGGTGGCGATTCCTCACTAATTGCCCCAACCCTTCTCATCCTTTGACCGTGTCCTTGGGGTTGTTGCCTGCGGGCGGATTACTCCAAAGGTGGATAAAAGCGCAGGTCGATATTGGTGTGGGGCGTAGCTGCTATCATCCAGGGCTAGGCGGGGAAGGGAGCAGCTGTCCTGTCAGGTCCTACGTGGTGACACGGCGGGATGAGTCACAAGTGGCACCCCACGCCTAGGCTGATGGGGATGTGGTGATTCAGCTCTAGGAGCTTCACTGCACTCTGCCTCCTGCCACGTGGCAGGTGCTGGGACAGGGCATGGAAGTGTCCTTTGACCAGCAGAACATCTTCAGCAAAACCACAGCCAGACCAACACGGTGCCTGCAGGACGGGCACCAGCCAGGGCTCAGGACAACTGGCATCAGGCTCCCATCAAGGATGCTGGTAGCTCCCAAGTGAATCCTATTGGAAGTCATCATCTCCTGAACACCCATCAATGGAAAGCACTGACTGGGTCCTGTTTCTCCTTAAAGTGATGGGC
This sequence comes from Buceros rhinoceros silvestris, assembly GCF_000710305.1. Lineage (NCBI taxonomy): Eukaryota > Metazoa > Chordata > Aves > Bucerotiformes > Bucerotidae > Buceros > Buceros rhinoceros. The sequence goes on from NW_010414963.1 coordinate 14,982, forward strand.
TCTAAATTGGGGTGACAGCAAGGTAGAGCAGGGGCTGAGACCAAGGTCGCTGGTCTTGAGTGATTGTCATCTCCCGAGCTTGCTGATAGCCTACACGAGGATACAGTGTCCTGGTGGGTCCATCCTGAATGAGGGTTTGTTGGGCTGGTGCCAGCACCTCCTCCCAGGGCACGGCTGAGAGAAGCCTCTTCTGATCAGCACAAGGAGGCACTTGGTGGGAGTTGGAAGACCGGGTCCTCAGCTGATTGGAGAGGACCGTGCACAGAACAGCGCCTTGCCTGGTGGGTTGGAAGAAAAGGATCTGGGGCTTTCTCAGCTGAAACCACCGAGAGTCTGAGGAAGCCTCAGCATTAGAGCAGGGAGAAGTGAATCCTGGACCCTGCTGTGGGGACTTCAGCGTTTTGTGTGCATTCCTTGCTGGGGAGGTGTTTTGCAGTGTGCTGGCCCAGCTCTGTGCACGGGGATGTGCTACTTCTCCTCCTCCACAGCCCTGAGCTCCAGAAGGAGCAGCTGAAAGGGGCCACTCCAAACACGGGTGACCCAGCCCTCTGACCCCGCAGGAGACTGCTGTGTGCTGTGGATGCCCCCTCACGTTGGACCTGTGCGGGTCTGATATCATGAGCCTGCTCTGGAGTTCACATCTGGTGTAATCCCTGAGGTCCCAACTCCCGCTTAGACCCATTAGCCCGAGTGAGACCTGAGCCCATCGCTGGTGACAACCTGCTCCTACCACCAGCCCTCCATCTGCTCTCTCCTC
>NW_010414963.1:16057-21986 GCF_000710305.1 Buceros rhinoceros silvestris
TTCGGGGGGGCCCCTCCTGCCTCTGTCCTCTCTAAGCTCTACAGCAGACCACGGCTTTCTTGTCCCAGGGCTGGTCCTGCAGCCTACGCTGACCTGCCTGTCACTTCCTCGGCTTTTTCTGGAAATGAGAGCCGGGCTTGGGGCTTCCAGGGACTTTCTGCAGGGAGGAGACTTCGCCACATCATTTTCTCTTATTCTGCTGATGGCAAGTCTCAAAGCCTTTGGAGGTGAGGTTTGTGTTTGAGAGTTACCAAAGCAACGCCGGCAGGCCGAGGAGCCTTGCCTGTCCCGGCCACATCTGTGTGACATCTGTTTCCAGGCGGTCTGTACCTGTGGGCTTGGTGTCTGCTGAAGCACGGGGCTCTGCTCTGCAGGGTCCTCTCGGAGGGGTGGTGCCTGGGGGAGAAGCCAACAAATGACCCTCACATTTGATTCTTTATTTGCTTCAAGGATTGGCCCAGGCTCTGGAAAGGGAATTTATAGAAAAAGGCTGAACTCAACCAGTAACTAACCTGGGCACGGGCAAAGGGCGGGGGACAGCGCTGGCCGCAGACGGGCAGGTTCCACAGCAGAGCTGCTGCTGCCCAGAAATTACGTGCAATCAGCTCGGTGAGTTACCAGACTTTTCGTCAACCTGTTCTTGGGACCCTGAAGAACCCTTTGCAGCTCCTTCCAAAAGGCGTAACCTCGAGCTTTTCAGCTAAGCTCCAGCTAGGCACAAAATCGCAGTCACGTTTGGGCAGGAGGCCAGCACAAGGCGGCAGAGCCTCCTCTGATGCTAACCCAGCGCGTGCGGGGGAGATGATTGGGAAATAGCCCTGGGAGATTGGGTCTGCTTGTGGCTGGGACCTTGTGGGAAAGTTCCCCGTAGCTGCTTGACTCACACAAGTTTGCCAAAAGAGCTTGCAAGCAGCCCACACCATTGTGCACACGCAGGAACCAAAGAAAGCCTGGTCCTGTGTCTGCAGGGAGGGGGAACAGCCCCTTTCCTCTTGCTGCTTCAGTTCCCCGTGGTGTGGAGGTGATTTAAAGCACACGCCACCGGCTGACTGCCGCGGGAGCTGGGGCTGGCCTTGTCCTGCACCCAGGCAGGGCTGCCTGTGCCTCCACGGGGGCAGGCAGAGCCTTGGTGTTTGGGGCCCATGGCGGGACCTGCAGGTGGGGTGCCAGGGTGGGACTGGCCTTGCCAAGCTTCCCCTGCCTCAGGCAGAGCCCTCTGCAGTGGCCCCGCTGCTCTGGGCTGTCTGGGCGGGACGGGCCTTGCCAAGCTCCCCCTGCCTCAGGCAGAGCCCTCTGCAGTGGCCCCGCTGCTCTGGGCTGTCTTCGCAGCAGCCGGGCCGGTTGGCTGGTGAGATGCATCTCCACCCTGGGAGATGGAGCTGGTTCCTGGCGTACCAGAGCAAACAGGGATGTGGAATCCCTGTGGGGCAGGTGAGGAAACTGCTCTGGGCTGGATCTCTGGGTGCTTCATCACCCAGCAGGGCTGCAGGCAGGGAGGGCTGAGCTGCCTGTCCTGCCTGCACTATCCCACCTCGCTGGGGCTGCTCCAGAGGAACGTGCCGCTGGGTCTGGCTGGTTCCCTGCGATATGGTCACCCTTCACGCTGGCTTTGGAAGAGCATCGTCTGTGGTGGTGAAAAGATCGTTAGCTGTGTCAAAAGGTCCTGGACTGCAATTTGGATTCACTGTGAGGGGTGCAGAGGAAAGGACTTTTAAAAGTGGCTCCCGGGCAGGAACGAACACGTTATTCAGTCACAGTGAGGAGCCCTCAGGTACTTCACAAGGATGAAAATTTTCTAATAGGTACGTTTCAAGGAGATGCTTGTATAAGATGTGAGCCTGTGTTTGAGCCACAGCAAAGAACCATTCCCCTGAGTTCTGTCAGAACTCAGGGGATGGAAAAAAAAAATTACCCTCAATTTCTTTGGACTCCATCCCAGCTCATGAGGGTTCACTAGAACCAGCCAGGACAATTAATTCTGCATTTTCTCCTGAACACACTGGATGTTCTCTTCTTCCGCAGAGACTCCAGAAGATAAAGAGCTGCGACCTGGCACCAGCTCTGGCAGCTGAGGAATTTCTAACCTCATTTTCTGATAAGAACTCTGACAAAGCCTTCCTGGGAATGGTTTGAAACAGCCTGTTTTCATGGGCACTACGCAAGGCCGAGTTGTTTAGCAAGGACCACCCCACGTTTCTGTGGAACAGACTGGAATAACGATGGGAAGCCAGGCTCTGGCATTGCGGGCCCTGAAACTCAGGGCAGGGAACGGGCTTGCTCCTCGCAGATCAGGCAATGTGCAGGTTCTGCTCCCCCAGGGTTGGTGTCACCCGCCCTGGCCAGCAGAAACTGCCTCTCGTGTGTCTGGAGAAGAGCAATGTTTGCTGAATTTGGGCTTGAATAGAACCTAGAAACTGCAGAGTAACAGTCCCTTTCCCCCAGATTTTGTGAATAAATCCAACATCGGCATCTTCACAAGGGGAACGAGGCTGCTCCCCTGAGCAGGGGGGAGCGGGCAGTTATCTGGCCGAGCAGAGCTGTGTGCCATCTGCTGCCGGTCGATAACCCGATCTCCAGCCCCAGCCTCCCAAGCGTGCTGCATCAGTGCTGGTGTGGTTCAGCTCAGGCCAGCCAACTGACTCGATGACCGATTCCTTAAAGCAGCACCTTCCCAGGTGCCCTTTCCACTCCCAGCTCTGTTTGGGGCCGGGCTGCCCGCTCTGGGGTCCCTGTCGCATTTCTTGGGGCGGACGGTTCGTGTGGAGCAGTGTGCTGATGCCCATGGTAGGACGTCGTGTGCTCCAGACCTGTGCTGAGTGGTGGGAGATGCCTGGGCTGGGTGTCGGGGGAAAACTCTTCCTGCTGCACGGTGAGGAGGAGAGATGCCTGAGCAGGCAGGAACGGCAGGACGCGGCAGGGTCATGCATTGGCCCCTGTGCCGTGCTCCTGTCGAAGGGCGTTGGGAAAATGCCGCTGGCTGATAATTGCCCAGCAGTGAGGCCGGCTGCGTCGTGGAGTGGGTGGTTTCCTCCTATTCGCACCTGCCCATCCGGCTGAAAAAGGTCCTTGTACCTCCAGAGGACTGGCCATTTGGTGGAGACTTCTGCAGAAGAGGAGAGGGAGTCACCCCCTTCCAGAGCGCTCGGCGTGTTGGTTAAAGGGGCAAGAGGAGAACATAAGTGCTTTGACCTTCTAAACAGGCACCCAGATGAGAGGCCACAGCGGCTGCGTCCCCCCTGCTGCGTGCTGGCTGACGACAGCTGCCAGGAGCAAAGTGCAGCAGAACACCTGGGTGCCCCGGAGCATCCTGTGAGGGTTGCAAAAGGGGCTTCTGCGCTGGCAGCACTTTCTGCTGCACACAGGCTGCAGGTTTAGGAGCTGGTCCAGTAAAACGCCGGAGCACAGAGCTGTCGTTCAGCTCCGAGGGACTGTGCACCTCCTTAAAGGAGGTACTTGTGCTACGGACCTGCAGAAGTTTGCTGGATCAGGGGCTCAGGGTGTCACACAGCCTGCAGGATACTGAAATGCTTCAGGGCTGAGATCACTCTTGGCCCCACGAAATGACTGCGGAAGATTTATTGACGTTTATCTTCGTTGCTGCAGAAAAATGCCAGAAAGCAAAAACCAGGCTCTTGCAAAAGCAACACAAAGTGTTTCCAAAGCTGCACTGTGCTTTAAAGGAAGAGCTTCCCCCACCTCGACCCACACAATGCCCCTACGATGAAGTCCCAGCTGCACAGCTGGGCACCGGGTGGGTGGGACCATGGGAGTCAAGGCTGGCTCTGATGTGCTGTTTCCCTGGGAACTGCTGTGGGGCTTGGAGGCCAGGGGAGACCCTTCCTCTGCAGAGGACAGACCAGGACACCCCACTGGAGGCTGCCCTGGGAAAGGGGAGCCACGCTTGGCTGACCAGATTGCTACCAAGAGTTTATGTCTTGCCCTTCTGGGTGAGGGACCTGAGCAGAGCATCACCAGCACCATGTTCTGGGCAACCTCTGACCTCCAGTGTCAGGGCTCAGAGGCTTTTGTCCGTGTGAAGTGATGGCCTTAAATTATAGACAGTGCAACAGGGCCACCGAGAAGATTCAAGGAATGGGAAGCTGCCGTGTGAGGAAAGGCCGAGAGAACCGGCTCTGTTCAGCCTTGAGAAAAGAAGGATAAGGGAAGACCTTCTCACCATGTTCCAGGGTTTAGAGGTGGCTACAGAGAAGATGGCAAGTCCCTTTTTACAGGGAGTCCCATGGCAAAGAGAAGGGGTGACAGGTACGAGTTACTGCTGGGGAGATTCCGACTCAACACGAGAGGAAAACCGCGGTTTGAAACAGTCTGTTTTCATGGGCACTACGCAAGGTCACTGGGATCAGCCGCTGGAATCATGTCCCCAGGGAAGTGGTGGAGTCCCCAGTGCTGGACTCCTGTAAGATTTGACTGGACAGGGCTGGGCCAGCTTGTCTAGACGGTGCTTTTCCAAGGTGACAACTTGAGGTCCCTTCCAACCTGGTGTTCCGTGATTCTATGGAACGGTGTAAAGAGGGGTGGGAAGAAGTTCACAGGGCTTTAGCTGATGGGAGGCCACAACTGTTGTGTGCACTGTTTGTAGGATGCTCCCTGGACTGGGGGAGGGGGTGAAGGGCACCTCTGAGACCTGCTTGGGCATGGCTGGTCATGACCTGGCTCCCTGTTCTCCCTCTGGTCAGGTATGGAGCACGGCTGTGGGGCAGAGCTGGCATCCCCCCCACATACACACAGACCTTCTTGGTGCTTGGGGGCTGGTGGTGAGGTTGGACTGGTGGTGAGGAAATGCTGGATCTCATGCCGGGAGGCTTTCTGGAGAGCAGAGAGGTCCCCAAGGTCGAGGTACTGTGGTGGATGGGGAGGTGGTTACAAGGAGGGTGGCTCTGTGTGTCCTGCGTGGCTGCTTTTGCCTCCAAGGGCCCATCCTGATTCTGAGCAGAAGAAAAAACCTCTGGGTTGTTTGGAAGGCACAAACGTTTTGTCTGAGGGTTCTGGGACAGCCAACCAAAACGGAGTGGCTGATGCAGCCAGCCTGGCTGGAGGCTGTTCCTTCTGTGTGTCTTGGTTTCCTTGGACTGTCCTCCCCGTCTGCAGGGAGCTCTGAACAAGCCCTGGAACACGAGTCCCCACCCCAGAGACAGGTAAACGCGGGGCTCTGAGGAGAGCCCGTGATGATCCCAGCCCCTCTGGGCGGCTCCCCGGGAGAGCGGTGCCTGTCAACGCCTGCCCTCTGCTCTCTGCCATCTGTGGTGACCACCCTCAGGAGAGCTGAACTGTGCTGCCGAGGTAGGGGGGGTCTGTCCCCCAAAGCCAAGAGGGCAAAGGGGCCTTTTCTCCATAGACAGACCACCCTGGGCTGACATCCTTAGCAAACATCTGGAGATGCTTTTGAAGTGTGGTCTGTTGCTTCTGCATGTCTGAGAGCTTTGCTAATGCCCTTTGCTGCTCTTGCGACGTCTCGATGCTTCTTGCTCCAAAGCGTATTTTTAGCCCGGAGCTGCATCTGCTCTGGCCGCGGCTCTCCTCGCGAGTCCTCCAGCGCAGATAAGGAAGCGGGGAGGAAACAATTGTGGCCTCAGTTATTTTTGGCTATGAGAAGATCTTTATTAACAGCATGACTTTTTAATAAACAAAATACCCCTTCATTCAGGGCAACGGGGAACAATTGGTCCATTTATCCCCTGCACTAACGAGGCTGCAGAAAAGGAGCTAATGGGAGCTCGGCTGACGGAGCTGACAAGGGGCTGCAGAACAACAGAGCTATTCTGGGAAGGGCCGGAAAGGCTGCGGGGACGGGGGGCTGGGTTTCCTCTCCAGCCCGGGGTCTGCTCCTACCCACCGGGGCTGCCTCCCTGGCCAGCTGGGACAGGGCAGAGCCACGGACGCCCGCTGGCTGGAGGCCACCCCCCCTCCA
>NW_010414963.1:21997-23854 GCF_000710305.1 Buceros rhinoceros silvestris
TTGCTGTCTCCCTGGCCATCTGGGACAGGTCAGAGCCACGGACGCCCTCTGGCTGTAGCCCACCCTCCCTCCACAGTCTGACTTGTTGCTCTGAGTGGTTTGGGGGATGTAGAGCCCCGCCGGGTCTCTTCCCCATCCTGGCACAGTGTGGGCTGGAGGCTGGGGCCACCAGCACTGCTGCTGATAGCCCTGGGCTCTGCAGGGCTCTCCCTGCACTGGAGGGTCTCGGCCATCCTGTGCTTCACTCAGGGCTGGCTGTTGGCCGTGGAGGGTCTCTTGGAGCCTCCTGCCTGTGCTCACAGACCCAGAATGCAGGAAGGGCCCATCCCCCCAGCCTGATGCTGAGCAGGAGTGAGAGGACAGTGATTTTTGGAGACTGCTGAGCACAAACAAGCCCCTCTGCTGTCCCACAAGTGCTGCAGGAGGTGCAGGAGCTCTAGACCTGACTGGTGGGACCTGGCAGGGCTTTCTTGGTCCCTCTAAACAAAAAGTCCCAGCCTGGAGGGCTGGGATTAGCAGGCCCTTGGGCTCTCCCTTCCCCCAGCAGAGCTCTGCAGCGGGGTGCACAGGACGTGGTGACATGGGCACCAGCTGAGGGAGCTGGGGGTGCCATCTGGTGACAGCACACTGTGCTGGAGACCTGCTTCTGGAGCGAGGTGTAGGAGCCATGGCTGCAGTGGCAGCCAGCGGGGACGGTGTGACCGGAGGGGTGGCAGGCGGGCTCTCTGCAGTGGGCTGCTGCCTGGCGCTTGATCCGTGAGGGCAGAGCAGCGAGCACACGCTGGTTTGGACTCTGGGGGCTGGCACAGGGGAGGAAGGAGCAGTTCCCAAATGGCCTGGAAGACAGACCTGCTGCTTTCCCAGCCGCTCTGCCTGCAGGGGCTGCTCCATCTCGTGCTGCTGGCCGTAGACATCGCACAGGGCAGCAGAAAGTGCAGCGCTGCAGAAGTGCCCCTGGGGTGTGATCTGGGGAGACTCAGGCTCTGGGTAAGAGGAGCCAAAGGAGGCTGGGTGGCTGCAGGGACATCAGCCAGGAAAGGGGTGACCAAGGACAGGACCTCCTGTGCCGCCGCTTCCCGCGGAGGGCTGTTCAGCTCCTGCGCTTGTCATGCCCTTAAATTATTTTTTGGCACCTCCGTTGAAGCAGACTGGATTCTGGAAAGCAGGAGCGCGGCCGTGCTCGGGACAGGCAGGATGGCTGTGCTTGCTGGCCTCGGTCATCTGGAGATTTCAGGAGACCCTGTGGTTTTCTTTCCTGCCCTTCACAAGGGAGATTGTCTCACTGGAAATAACTCATGAAGGAAGTAACTCATGAAGGAAACATTTGCTGTACGTGTTTACTGCTGAGGAGCATCAGTTCTGGGACCAGGCTGCGTCGTCCTTGCTCCAGGCCTCAGGAGATGCCCGTTTTGTCAGTCCTGAGTCTGGCATCAAGGTGTCACAGGGCACTGGCTCTTTGCCCCAGCAGCCAGAGCAGCAGCACACGGGCTCTCTGCTCCCAGCATCAAACTCAGATCTCTACGGAGCCGCTCAACTCTTTCCTGTGCAGTTGGCCCGTGTTAAAAGAGGAATAAAGTCTCCTCTGGCGAGATGTGACAGGCTCATTTATAAACATTTTCAAGTGCTCTAAGCTCTGCAGATGAAAGGGGCTGTTAAAGTGCAAAGCACAGTCTTCTTGCAGATAGCTCCGTCTGCCCGGCTGTGGGGAGCTTTCCAGCTCCTTTTGACTGCTCTGGCGGCTCTTCATTGCAGCGGGAAGGACGCACCAGCTTCTGCAGCAGTAACAACGCACTGCGGCAGCCAGCCTCTTCCCTGCGACCTCCGCTCAGCGGTGGGTCTGGGGGCAGCTGTGTTTCC
>NW_010414963.1:23953-24649 GCF_000710305.1 Buceros rhinoceros silvestris
CTCTTCCCTGCGACCTCAGCTCAGCGGTGGGTCTGGGGACAGCTGTGTTTCCTGGGAAAGGCGCACCTTGGGATGAGAAAGGCAGCCAGGCTGGGTGATGAAAACAGGTTTTACTTGTACTTGCATGTCAAAAATGGGACGGGGGCTTTTGGGGCTGCAGGGGGTTTTGGTCAAGTTGTCTACCTTGACATAGGCTTGGCATCTCTTTTGGAGGAACAGACTCACAGGTGAGACCCACGCAGTGCAGGACCACCTCACAGGAGAGACCCCACCCGTGACTTCCAACTTCTCCAGACATTTTCTATGTGCTGGTAAAGCTGCTCCCACCACGGGTTGTTTGGGTGAGTGACAACTCTCCCAGTGGTGACCTCCTTCCACGTGACGTCTGTGTGACATCTCCAGCGAAAGCTGTGGTCTGCCACAGTGGCGGGAGGACAGGAGCGAGCAACAGAGTATTCAAGCAGGGCCTGAATCCTTATCTGTTCGCATCTGCTTAGTCCTGCGCTCTTCTGGGAGCCTTAGATGTGGCTAGGGCTCTGGAGGAGGTGGGGAGAGCTGGCGGGCAGACAAGCACGGCTGGAGCTCTGGGGATGTAATTTCCAATCAAGTGATCCCCCCACGCTGGGTAAACATCCTCTGATTCCAGCAGTGCTCCAGCAGACAGAGATCCTCTCTCTGTGCTGTGCTGGTTCAGCA
>NW_010414963.1:24727-35414 GCF_000710305.1 Buceros rhinoceros silvestris
AGGTCCCGGCACCATCACTCCCCTGAGCGAGTTCCAGCCCAGCCCAAATCTGACCTGCCCAGTAGCATCCACAGAAACAGCCCCAGCAGAGCCAAAGCTCTAGAGGTTAGGGAGGGTCGTCTGGCCTTTCTCTCAAAGGGGTGACGAGGTGGGACAGTAGCTTTCAGGAACACGGCTGGTACTGCGAGGAGGCTGAGCCCAAAGGTCTGTGCAACTGCAGCCCCATGGCACAAGTCTTGTGGACGCTCCTCCCTGAAAGAGCAGACGTATCCCATCAAAGAGCCGAGACAGAGGAATTATGAAATCGTTTCCTCTGGATGTAAGTAGCCAGTGGCTCGCAGTGGAACTGCCTGTGATTTCTGTATGATTACCCGGCTCCTCGTGATGCTAACGAACGGCCCGCAGCATATGCCCTACCATGACTCTGACTTGTTCTTGCTTTTGATGTGGGAATCTTTTCTATTTCTCTAAGAAATGAGTAAGAATAATTCCGTGGCTGGTTTGATACACGGATTCTAAATGTTTATGTATTCCAACGGCAGTTTCCTAAACGTCATTTCCTTGCAAATCATGATTCCGCTCACACACAGCCCCCGACTCTGCTTTCTGCACAGGGATGGGCACCTCTCTCTTACTTCTTCTCCGGTGACTGGTCCAGAACGTGCCTGGCAGATGCTGGTAAAGCTGAAATACAACCCACCTAAACGAGTTACTACATCTTAGCACCAAGGAAGGTTGCCTCAGAGCAGCAGCCACACTCCAGGACTCCCCGTTCAATCCCTGGCCTCCGCGGGTGTGATCTCCTCAATAACGTTTCGTGCTGCTTTGCTCCCAGGCACGTCTCTCACCCTGGACTTCCTGGGTGTAATTTCTGACTTTTTTCCACAGCTTTAGTTTCCTCTGCTGAGATCGGCCGGAGGCTGGGATGAAGGAGAGGGAGGGAGCTGGGGAGGGCAGGAAGATGGCAAATGGGTGAAGTTCTAACTTATGCCTCTAGGCACAGGGCGCAGGGGCAGCTCTGAGGTCTGGCAGCTGGGAAAAGAAGGAAGAAGCCGAACCTGACCAGAAATTACAACTGTTGATAAGCAACAGGAGCCAAAAATAGAGGTTGGGGGTGGGTTTGTTTATTTGTTTATTTATTATTATCATTAATGAAATCCTGCCAGCCCTGGCTATGAGAACTCTGGCCTCACAGCTGTGATTGCCTCTGTTGTGGGCTGTGCCAAACCGTGTTCTCTCCAAATCTCCTGCCCTTGAACAGCCCTTCAGATCAGCCTTGGCCAGGCTTGCAGGTGTGGGGATGGTCCCTCTGCTCTGCCCAGCAATGTCAGCTCCGAGGCTGCATCTCAGCAGTGCTCCACCCTCGGTAGGAAGCCAGAGAGCCAGGGGGTCCCATCGGCATTTCTGGGTCCGTTTGTGGTATCTTCCCCCTCTTCCAAGTGCTGGCAGCCCATCTCCACTCTTCCTCCAAATGACTCTTCATCCTTTCTGCAGTTTATTCCAGGAGACTGGTCTGTGGTTTGCGTTTCTTTCTGGGGAGTAGATGATCACGTCTCTCTGTTTTTCAGGCCAAGATATGATGTGAACCCGTAATGATTTTAATTTGAAAGAGGTGATTATTCCTCTTTATTTAGTGTTGGTGTAACCTCCTCACCTGGAGTAACCTGGTGCAGTGCTGGGCTCCACCATTTGAAAAGGATGTTCAGGTTCCTTGAGCGTGTCCAGAGGTGGGCCACAGAGCTGGTGAAGGGGCTGGAAGGCAAGTCCTGTGAGGAGCGGCTGAGGACACTGGGTTTGTCTAGTTGGGAGAAAAGCTTCATCAAAGGAGGTTCAGACTTGACGTGAGGAAACATTTCTTTACGGAGAGGGTGGTCAAACACTGGAACAGGCTCCCCAGAGAGGTGGTCGATGCCCCAAGCCTGATAGCGTATAAGAAGCTTTTGGACAATGCCCTTACTAATTGCTTTAACTTTTGGTGAGCCCTGAGGTGGTCAAACTAGACGATCATTGTAGGTCCCCTCCAACTGAAAATACTCTGTTCTATGTCGAGTGAAGTTCTAAATCCATAGGAAAACCCAAAATGTTGTCATTTACCCCAGAGCAGACAGGATAACTGATTTCCACTCAGTAACCCTGAGTTGTTTCTTTCTGTTAGTCAGAACATCAATGTCATCGTAAGACTGTTCAGCTTAAACCTAGAGCACCAACGTTAACGTGCTGCGTTACTGCTGAATTAGGATGTTATTATTAATCCATTGATTTTAAACACTGTGATACACGCCTAGAAACTCAAAATGAAACTGCCCTGCCACAAATGAGAAATCAGAAATCAGTCACTTCATTTTGGCCTGCTCTTGAGAAGTTTTAGTTCCAGTGTGACCACACTCGCTGGTGGGAAACTTCCTTCCAGAACAACTTGACTGCCCTGTGGTGAGGTTTTACCCTGAAACCCATTTTCCCATGTGCTCCCTTTCTCACATTGTGGCTCCACCTGACCCTCAGGGAGGGTCTCAGGAGAGGGGTCGGTTGACTCTCTAGTCCTGCAGCTACTTCTGGTGGTGGTCAGACTTCTCAACCCAGGCTGGCTTAGCCGTGCTTGAAAGACTTTGTGCCTCTCTTTAAGTCTTGGCTAAACACCACGTACCTCCTCTGCAGAGCCTGGCACGTCCACAGGCTTTAATCAATATTGTGGTCACAGCTGAGTGTCCATTGTGTTTCTAGGGTACAGCCTGAACAATGAAGTTTTTCCATGAGATCAAGATCTGTGGAGGAAGAACCTTTGCACTAAAGATGTAAAGCAGTGGACAGCCACGTTTATCAGGTACCAGGCTTGGAGGAGTGTTTGGTTTCTGTTCCTGGAGCAGTCTTTTCTTCTGGCTGCAGAGGTCAGGACTATCTCCCCATGCTTTCACCATCCATCCCAACATTTTGGGGCCAAGATGTGGCAGTTCAGCAGCGTGGGCTGGCAGCAGGAGCCATTGCTGCTATGTTCACTGGGGAGCAGACCAAGCAAGTGGGCACTGTAGACCTGTCTCTCGTCTGCTCTGCAAGAGTAGATTAGAGTCCTAGGCAAGACAGAGCTTGAAGAAGCTGGTTTTTGTAGCAGGTCTGGTCATGAGGTCATGGACTCAGCACTTGCCTTTGGTGGCAAGGTTCACCAGCTGCTTTGCCAAAGGGCTTGGCTGGTTTGCTGTAAATAACCTCTGGAGCCTGACTGTCGTGTCCAAGCCTGTGACGGCAAATATGGTAATTGACTTCTAAGCACATGATCTCACTGGCTCCCGTCCATTGCAAAAATACCTCATGAAGGACCCATTGATCAAGAACTGCCCTGTGTTGTCATTTCACTTACAATATCTAACAACACACAATCAAGAGCAGCCAGGTGTTATCTGGCCATGAAACGCTGCTGCTCAGGGTTGTTTGGAGTCCAGCAGAATCCACACGACCAGGGAAATTGAGAACTGAGGCTGGGAGCCTGACTTCTGCTTTGGCCCCAAGGAGCATCGCAAAGACATGATTCTCAGTGCCTCATGCCAAGGTTGTCTTCCCTTGCACTCTCTGCCTCAAGATCTCCTCTACTCTCTGTAGATCCCCCTGTCAGGGGGCCCCTAATCCCTTCACTCCTGCTGTTGTGCTCTTACATCCCACAGCAACACGCCCGCCTCTGCTCTGCTCTGCTCTGCTCTGCTCTGCTCTGCTCTGCTCTGCGGGGACTGCTGACGCAGGGAGGTTGCCCTGCTCAGGCTTGCCAACCACTGCCCTTACCCAGACATACTGGGCAGGCAACATTCTCTCCTAACTTTCTTCCAGGGAGCAAAACCCATCAAAGTACTCTTCCAAAGCCGCATTCAGCTCCCTTCATAGGGGGTCGATGGGCGGCCATGTGGGCTGTGCCCCTTCCCCAGAAAAGGAATGAGAGGGATTAGAGGAAGGATTTATTCTGAATCAGCCTATCTCAACTCCCCATGGATTACATGAGCTTCCTTGCTCTGGTTTCCACCAGTCTAGAGGGAAGCAGTTCTGGAACAGGACCTTAGGGGGTGCTTGTGGGAAGGGGCAACCGAATTTGGAGGATCAGGAGAGCTGTCCTGTGCCCCACCTCCCTTTGGTTCTGAACTGCACAAACGCTAGAGAAGTCTGCTTGTCTGCAAAGGAAGAAGCCTCTGGAAGTCCTTGTAGGAGCTGACACGCCAGAGGTGCAGGGGTTGGGGGTCTGGAGGAGGAGGACTGTTGTGCGCTGACGGAGCAGGGGCTGCAGGGGAGGAAGGCAGGACAAAAGTGGCAGATGGTGTCCAGGGCAGGGTTAAAGGATGCTGAGAGAGGGTTTCTGCGGTGCACTCTTGCACTGCACGCTGCTGTACCCAGCCTGTGATGTTAATCACTTGCTTTCACCAATGTCATTTAAGATAGATCCCTCCCCGCTATGATATAATAATCAGAAAGTTTAACAGCTCTAGTTTAGCCAGAGCCAAAAACTTCATTCTGGAAACACTGCTCCGTTTTTCACAGCCCTTACGGCTTTGAAAGCAGCTCTCGATGTTATTGGGATGACTCTCCTTTCCCAAGGAGCACTCCAGCACAGCCTCTGCAGACCTTCCCCAAACTGTATGAATCACTCTGGCCTCGGGGAACTGCCACAAGTCACTTGAGCGGCTAAAAATATCTCAGAGGAAGCAGGACAAAAATACCCCCATCTGCAGCCGTCATGCTCGGCTTGGAGGGCACGCTCCGAATTAACAGGTTCCCTCCTCTGCTGCTGCAGTCCCTGCAGGTTTAGTCGCTAGTGAGAGAGGATCTGAACAAGCACAGAGGTTTGTAGGAGACCTCAGAAAGGTGCTTTTTAGGGGAAGAGGGATGGTGGCAAAAAACTTTATGTGTTTCGGAGCAGCTCTGACTTCCAGTGTGATCTGGCTGGTGTGTCTGTAGCAGGGGTGTTTCTTCCAGAGTGCTGAGTGCAGCCTTGCTAAGCAAGAGGAGCTGAGTGTCTTGTGAGGACTCGTCTCCGTGGCTCATGGTACTCCTGACAGTGTGTCTTGGCTGGCTGCATGGTTGGGTTTTTTACTGCTCCTGTGAGAGACCTGTGTGGTACAACTGGACGGAGGAGTTTTGCTCACGTGAGACACGGCGTGCCCGGTGACCCCTCGGGGTTCAGTGCCCTGGAGGCAGCTGAGGTCCAATATCGCAGAACAGCTTCTGAAACAAGTCCCGTAAACGGCTCATTGGTGCCCAGCATCAACCACTGACCGATGGGTTTTCTCCCTCCCCATCGGTTTTTGTCTTCAGGGCTGGGGATCATGAAGCAGCAGCTGTGACTCTTCTCCACCATAGCAGCCTTTCAGGAGCGTGTGTGTTTATCCGAACTGTTCCTGCCTGGAAGATTTTGTCCCAACAACTTTTAGGTGAGAAGCTACTGGCAACAAGGGGACAGAAGGGGCACGCACAGTCCTGCCTCTCCCTGCTGCGTGTGATGAGCTGCCTTGCAGACCTTTACCCACTCGCTGGAACATGGGCAGTGCAGAGAGCTTTTCTGTGTGTCCAGGGGCTGTTGATGGGCCTGCACAGAGAAGAAGCCGTGGTGACCCCCAGGCTGCCCCACGTAATGTGGCCAGGAGAGGAGTCCAGTGATGTTCCACGTATCTCTGCAAGCCCAAACAGCCAGAAATAAATGAGTCTATCCGGAAAGTACACTCTTCTTTTCCTGCAAAATTCAATTCCCTTCCCCAGACCAGACTCAGCCAGGTCCAGCAATATCCAGTCTTGGAGAAGCACACCTTGGGTCATCAGTGGCTGTAAGCACTCAAGTGCAGGGGCATTCTCTCACCCCATGCCCACAGACAGCCTCCAGCTGAAGGCGGATTTCCCCTGCAGTCACTTCTGTTTCATCTTATACCTTGGATTTACGGCACAGGGCTGGTTTCCTCTCCACTGTCTCCAAAAGGAGCCTGGATACATAGCTCGGATGGAGACATCTGCATGGGAGATGTTTACAGTCAGACTGAGAGGTCTGTCCCTGCACATCCTCACGGGAGTCTGAACTCTCCAAAGACACCATGTCGTCACTCCCAACAATCCCACGTCAGCCCTGGAAGACTGCCAGTACAGCGTGAAATCCAGTCCTTAGACTCCAACCGTCCTGCACGCTCGGAGAAATGCCACCTAAGGCTGGAAGGTCAACCAGCCTCTGAACTCTGATGCCGCGTGTGTAAAGACGTTTATGAAAATGCTTCCCGCAGAGGATGGACGTGGATTGTTGTTGCAGTGGCTATAATGGGTGACCCCCTCCGCCAAAGATAACACCCGCTGGTTGCTGTATATAGAACACATAGTTAGGTGTTATGACAGCTTGGAAGACTGTCATGTCCTAAATGGAAACTAGTTACAGTGAAGTAGGTTGGCTGTTCCTCAACTTCAGAGGCAAGAGATGCTGAAATGACAGGGGGAAGACACTGAGGTTGGGCAAAGCAGAGAAAAGAAAACTGAGTTCGGCTGCAAACAAACCGAAGAGTAAAAACAATTTGGAAACAGTCAAATAAACATCCTCCATGATGACATTTCCAGACGCTGGCTCTACGGTCCAAAGCTGGCCTGGATTTGTTTATGCTGGAAACAGTCACATCCGAGTGGAGGATTATTGCATTCACTTCCAGAAATAGCTAGAGAATACAACAACCAAACGCCGTCGCTTGTACAAAGGTTATATCTGCCGGACAGGGCATACCAGAGATCCCCAGACAGCTAATGCCCGTGGGCTGATGTCATGAACATCAGTGTTTTGCTTGACGTTGCAGGAATATCTTTCCGAGGACAGGATACCCGGCATCCACTTAACTTGCAGGAATTTTGGCAAATAATTAAAATAAAGCTTATTTCACCATGATTTTTAACTGATTCTGCACATCATCCCCCTTAGTTGCTGGAGTTACTCTTTTCCCCAGGTCCCTTGTAATGAGGTGAGGTCTGAGTACACTGGAGCAACCTGCTCCAGGCTGCTGCATCCTCTTTGTCTCCAAGAAAACACAACCAAAATAGAATCCAAACCAAAATAACCTCGTTAGGCCCTTTTAACCCATTAGCATTTGCTTTGTTTAGGTAGTTCTCCCCAAAGGCAGGTGGGAGAAGGGCCAGAGCTGCACGTCCCGCTGGTGAGCTCGGGGCCAGCTGGTGCCCGCCGGCACACGGCCAAGGGGCCCTGGCACCAGGCTGAGCAAAAAGCAGCGAGACGTGCAGGTCCAGCGTGCTTGCCCCATGCTGGCCCACGCGAGAGAAGGTTTTTTTTCCTTGGGAAGAACTCGCTGGGATCACGAAAGACATTAACAAGCCAAATGGAGACTGTCTCGCTTCGCCGTGCTGCCTGGCTCCCATCCAGCACAGGCTGTTATTAAATTACCCAGAAAACAGGAGGAAGGAGCCCCGCTCGGCAGCGCTCCCAGCAGCCCTTGTCTCTGGTCCGTGCCAGTCAGTCCTGAGACAAGAGCCAGGCAGTGGGACACCTCCGCCCCGCTGTGACGCCCCGCGTGGGGATCTCGCTTCACGGCTCCCCGCGGACCCTGCTCTGCGGCATGATGCAGAACCAGGCGGCAGCTGCGGATCTGGCTCGCCCGAGGCTCCGCAGGCTGCTGTGGGCAGTGGCCCTGCCAGAGCTCTGACCCCAGGAGCACAACGGGGACAATATGGTGCAAACTGGAGTGGAACGTATCGGTTGTCCAAATACAAGTTTATTATTTTCAGTGGTGCAGCCAAGGGGCTCTCCAGCTCGTGCACGCAATGTGCCCTGGCTGTCTCTGCTGGTGGCAGCTGCTCAGGCCGGGGACAGGGCACCGGGGTCCCCCTCACCCCTCTTGGGTTAGTGCTGCCTCTGCGAAACGGATTTGTTTAATGAGCAGCTGCAATGGGCCTGTTGGGGAGGAGGTGTCTGGAAGGGTTCGGTGGTGATGGAGACACCGCAAGAGCCCTTCTGCCCATCGATACCTTATTTAAAAAGTTCATGGGCTGGATAATGATGAGGCTTCTATTCATCTTTTCTTTGTTTTTTTTTTTTTATCAGTCCATAAAACACTTTATATGGACAAATGATGATAATTTGAGCCTCTAGCGGAGTCGGTATTTAGCAGGTTGTTGTGGTCTGTCCAGCTCTGCTTATACGTGGCACGCACAGAGACATCCGTCAGGGCTACACGAGATCCCTGAGGTTTTGAAAAACAGAGAGGACCGGGATTTGCGGGTTCATAATTAAACCCTTCCGTAACTCAAGACTCCTAAAACAGGTCCCTGCTCACTCTTGACAGGCAGAAGTCCTTAGCAAGCCTGCTCTAAAATTTCCATAGTTCCGTGACGTTTCTGAATTGCAGAAAATTCAGGACATATTTCAGGGAGATGATTGAATCAGGCGAAGTGAATTTCATTGGCCGAGGCCACTGTGAAGTCGGGTGTTGGAAAGATAACGCACACAGCCAAACAAAAGCCTCTTCTACTTGCTCTGCTCTGCAGTGTTGTTGCTTTTCTCTCTGAGAAGGCCGGCAGCTCTGGCCAAGGAATTTGTTGTCAGTCCTTGGCCGTAATTTACACTTCAGCGAATGCGCGTTATAAATTCTGGCAGGGCAAGATCGATGCAGTCTCAATTTAAAAGTATTGTTATGCATTTCAGAATGAACATTGGAAACCTTCACGCCTGCATACCAAGCGCTTTCCACCCCTCCTGCCGTCTGTACCGTGTGAAGGACTGGAGAGCCTCCGGCCGTGCCGCTCCTGCCGAACGGCTGCGATGACTTTCCTGGGGAGAGGCTGTTTCATGATGGGCTGTCCCAACATTTCATTGTACTTCGTATGAGAACAGTCCCAAATCCTCTGCAATTCCTTTGCCAGGGGAGGGAAGTCGTAAGCGCCTGTTACCTGACGCTGGAGATCACACAATGCGTTTTCAGCATGTTTTCCATCTGTGAGTTGAGCACTTAGAAACAAACAGCCAGGCCCGCCCTTCTCCCCCCCCCACTCCTTTGTTTTCTTTACCTTTAATTTCTGGGCCAGATAGTGACCTTGAAAGCTAACATTTGGGTGGCAAATGATGGATCATCGTCAGAATTCAAACCATGTGACTGGAGAGCTTTTCACATTTTCAAATATTCCTACTGCTGTTTCATCCCTGCAAATAATTAGGCAATGAATTACTCCCCTCTTAGCTAAGTTGTAATGACCTCTGTGAAATGCTTTGAAATCCTCATGGTTTGAGACTTCATAACCACGAAGAAAAGTATGAACATTTTAGCCAAGTCCTCAGTTTTTTTTCTCCAAAGAGTAGTTAATGTATTATTGGTAATGCCTGACGCTTTCGTCCTACCACAAAGAGCCATTTTAGCCATGGAAACCGACTGTATTTAATTCGCTGCCGCAGCCGAGTGTCTCCATGAGTGACTCGGACCAGCACGTGTCTCCTGCAGCGGTCACTGAGTTATTGTAATGTTTTGTTATTTCTTAGCAACAAAAAGGAAGTCTGGAGAGCTTCTCCTCTTAGAAATTGCACTAGAATTGTTTTTACAATCCTCTTTTACACTTGACAATGCACCACGAGCATTTGAAAAATTTCCTGTGCTCACTCTGCGAGATGCCACTCGACCGTCACCACCATCCGTGCTCGCCCTTGTGCAATCTTCACCCGCTGCCACGGAAAACGCAGCAGCTCTTCCAAGGTCTTAACTCGTAGAGTGGAAATTGCCCTTGTAGCCAGTCACAGCCTCAGTCGTAGAGGCACGAACGTTGCTTGGCCAGTTAGAGATGCCCAACCAGTGCTGCCCGAGCCTCCGACCGTGCCCTGCCTGAGGAGCTGCCTCTCCTCCTGCTCTGCCTGAGGCGCCCGCTGGGTGAAAGGTTTAACGCTGTGACGCTTCTGTTGTTGGTTTCCTGGTCAGGCTTGGCTTGTCCTGCAGCTCAGGTATCTGCTGGGGCGCTGAGTAGTCCCACTGCATCTCCTGGATGCTTCTAGTTTTCTGAGCTACTCTGGGCCTTTGGATCTATAAGAAACAGAAGTTTTAGGCAAAACATTTAGAAACTAATTTTTTCTGTCCCCAAACCACTTTTTTTGATTTAGAAGTGCTGTCCTTGGGGCAGACCCCTGGCTCAGAGCCTACGGGGCACACCTTGAGCAGGAGCAGCCGGCCTGGGGAGGACAGTGAGAGGGGGGAGTCACACTGTGCTGTGGTAGACTTTGCTCTTGAGATAATCGTATTTTCAATCAAGAACATTTTCAATTTGGGGGTGTTTGGTTTTTTAAAGCAGACCCTTTCCATGAGAATGTCAGAGTAAAAAATGGTTTTTTTCTGAGAAAAAGTTGTTCTGAGAGTTTTTTCTATCCCCCAGGCTCCGAGGACCCTTGAAACGCCTGCCGTGCTCTCAGCAGCGTGCCTGCTGCTGTTTCCCCAGAAATGGGTAGAAGCTGCTCTGGGGCTTCCACGCATGGCTGGAAAAACGTTTGCTCAGTAAATCTCCCGCATTCCAGCTCGCGAAGGTCACAGCGAGTCTCACTCCAGAGACATCCTTCCCGCACACAGACCGACGTGCCGCCCCCTCCCACGGCGCCTCCCCCAGACCCGCATCTGGACAGAGGTGCCCCGCAGCAGAGCACTGGCCTCCCAGGGGTAACTCTTGTGCTGGTGGATTTTGGGGCCGGGGAGGTGGCGGGAGGCAGCTCCGC
>NW_010414963.1:35590-36593 GCF_000710305.1 Buceros rhinoceros silvestris
GACTCCTCCCTTCCTGCCTTTCCAGGATAAATGCTCCCAAAATATCCCCCGGTCCTTAATCAGAGAGACAGAAGGTAGCCCTGCCCCTGATCTGTTTTGCAGACAGTTGCTGCTCCTCCCCACGGCCTCAGAAAGTCTCTAGAAACAGCTGTTAAGCAAAGAAACCACACTCCACGGTGATTAAAAGAATTCCATTATTGTTACTGCTATTGTTGCCGTTATTATTGTTATTATTATTATTTTAAAGAGCAGCTTTGGGATTTCATCTGCTGGGTTTGCATCTAACGGGAGAAGGATGGTAACTGTCCCCTTCACGCGTCTCTGCCTCACCGGAGCCAGCCCGGCGTAGGGGCCATGCTGCACAAAGAGCTGCTGTAAATCAGCCTGGCTGCAGCAATAACATTTGACGGCACCGAAAGAGCCCCTCATTGGTTCTGCAGACTGGAAACGTCTGGCCCATGGCAGGGTTTGTATTCACGCTTCTCCATAATTTGTCCATACATCGGTTTATTTATATATTATAAGCAGAGCACTTGCCCAGAAAGAGCTGTGTTTTCTTTGGCCACCCCAAGGGTCTCTCTCTGTTTGGGTTCCAAAGCACACACGTGGAAAGCGAAGGGGCAAACTGCTGCCCCAGGAAGAGTTAGTCATTTGTCAGCACAGCCTCTGGGATTATTTTTCCAGGTGGATTTTATAAGAGCCACGAGGCAGGAGGTGGAACTGTGCAACCAAGTCGGTCTCCCGGAGTGTGTTCTTGGCCCGTCCTTAAGACGCAGTCTCCTCCAATCTGGGAGCATCACAAATGCAGCAGCTGGGTTAGAAAACCTACCTTTGGCTTCCCTTCTGGGGGAAGGAGGGTCCAAGGGGCTGCAGGAGGATTTGGGGGATGGTCTCTGCTGGTTCTCACGGCTCTGGCAGCTGGACACCACATCCCAGGACTGCAAAGCCTTTTGGACATGCCCCGGGTCTCCTGGGAGGGCGGTGGTTTGGGAACTGTGGCTGG
>NW_010414963.1:36662-44927 GCF_000710305.1 Buceros rhinoceros silvestris
GCCATGACCCGGTTCTCCGGGGACGGCGGTGTTTTGGGACCTGTGGCTGGTACCTCTGTGGGGAGCAGAGCGGCCCCGAGGCTGTGGGGAAGCCCCCTGGGACAGCTCGCTGTGGGTGGGCAAACGAGGCTGTGGCCAAAGCACCAGGAGCATCATCTGTGGTCTGGGGGGAATCACAGCCCCGTGAAAACCGAAGGGAATGTTGCTGTGGGTTGCAGCAGAGCCGAAATTTCAGCCTCGTGCTGTGTGACATGGCTGTGAGCCAGGGTCTGGCCCCGAGGCTGTGGGGAAGCCCCCTGGGACAGCTCGCTGTGGGTGGGCAAACGAGGCTGTGGCCAAAGCACCAGGAGCATCATCTGTGGTCTGGGGGGAATCACAGCCCCGTGAAAACCGAAGGGAATGTTGCTGTGGGTTGCAGCAGAGCCGAAATTTCAGCCTCGTGCTGTGTGACATGGCTGTGAGCCAGGGTCTGGCACGTGGCCGCCCAAGTGACTCACTGCAGAGCCAAGCTGGGAACTGCGGGTTTGTGAACCGGCAGGTAAGGGGCACCGAACCAGGGCATTCGGTTCCCCAAGTGCAGGTACCTGAGGCATCTCCGCAGGGCTGGGAGATCCAGCACAGACCCAGAGGATCCCCTTTGGGATACCCCAGGGCATCTCCAAATATCGATAGCAGAGGGGCTGACCAAGGTGGCGTTGTGCCAGACTGACACAAATATTACCACAGTCCCTGGTTCCAGAAGCATGGAACCCCGTCCCGCCCTTGTCACTGGGCTCCAGGACCACACTCATACAAACCAGGTCACTTCCGCAGGAGTTAAGGGTTTTTCCAAGTAGAGAGGTAAGGAGGCAATCCAAGGATGATGAGTCAGTGCCTGAGACAAATACAGCAGTGTTAGTTCCTACTGGAGAAAAATAATCCACTTTTTTATATACAATGACAAATGTCATGGGAGAGTGGGTAGAACATTCCGACTTTTGGTAAAGCACTGGTTCCAAAATTTCTTCAGCATCATTTGGTCACCCACAGGCTTGGACAGCCCCAAGGTCCTGGTCAACTTTGGGTAACCGCAACAGCAGCACTAGGCAGGCTCTGCAACGGACAACTCACCTGCACTGAACAGATTCACCTTCCTGATGGTACCAGCCCACGGAGAGACGAGCTCTGGTCTCCCTGTGCCGTGAATCAGGGGTTTTGTTTGGGGCAGAAGAAATCTGCTTTGTTTTTTTCCTAAACATCCCAGATAAGGGATATCATTTGTCTTCACAGACCTGTGTCACCTGTATACTTTGGCTGCCTCCCACACGGCTCTAGGAAATGCAGGAACAGTGTCAGAAGAAAGTTCTGCCCAGGACAGTGCTTGTAGGGATAGAGAGAAACTTGTAGTTAGTGCCTGGATTGTCCAGGGGTGGGACTGTCCCTCTCCCAGGGCAGTAAAAATGAAGGGCAGGCCATTGACTCTAGGCCCACAGCAATTTCTGCCCCACTGCGTTGATGCCTGGGCCCAGGACAAGCTCACAGCTTGGTGGTGGTGCTCAGACAGGCTCTTCCTGGGCCAAGGATGATCCTCCAGGACGCTCTGCCTGTAGGCAGCTCTTGATCCCGATGCTTTCAGCTGCCGTCACTCCATAATCCTGCCCAGATAGTCATTAGGAGAGCATCTCCACTCAATGTCCCACCCTGGTCTAGGGGGGTGAGACAACATTCGAGCCACACTCTGCCACTTCTTGTTGCACCAGGGTGGTTGGACACCATACACTATCTTGGGTGTGCTCCACAACTACGGTGCTGCCACAGACTGCTTGGTCCTACCTCAGGAGTGAGCAGCCGACAGCAGGTGCTTCTTCTGGACTTCAGCGGTGTCTCAGCGTTGCCAAGGATCTGCTCAGCAGGAGATCTCTCGACTCAAGGACATACCCTAGTTCTTCGTACAGTCATCCTAGCTGCCTTCACAAGGTGGCAAAGTCTCTCCTTTCACAGTGACCCAACACCGACTTTCCAAAGGAGCTGCAGTTTTTTGCCTGCAGATGGTCTCTGCCGGCTCCCTGCTGAGGGCACAAGTCCCTCACTGATGCTGTTCTATACATTACCACGGGGTGTTGTGCAATTTTTCGCTCAGTCCTATGTAGGCCACCTCTTATTTTTAAAAAGGAAGTTCAAAGTCAAACTACTCCCGAAAACTCCTTGAAAAGTGTATTAAGGTGTGACCTAGTTTCTTACAAGTTCTTGAACCAGAACACTCCCCCCGCTCCATGTCGTCCTCCAGCCAGCCCTCCACTGCAGCACCCCAGGGAGAACACGCCAGTCATGTCCCCATCACTTGGGGCCCTGCTCCATCCCTCCTGCTCCCACCAAGTGACCTAATTATAGCTGGGTTGTGAGCAGGTAAGAGCTGTAGGGGATACTGCAGTCGCAAGCCGGCTGCTGTGACCTCCTTTCTCCCTGCCCCAACGATAACTGGAAAGAGCTCTTTGTCTTCTTCCCCTTCCCTGTGTCAGTGAAAGTTTCCCTGCGTAAGAGCAGAACTCACATCCTGTCCGAGGATGTAAGAACTCGTGGGATCGACATTGGCCTTGAGGCACTGTGGTGGACCCTGGAGGTGATTTGATGCTGGTAACCCAGTGGCTTAATCCCACTGGGAAAGGACGGCGAGCTTCAGCAGGGAACCTCCAAGAACATCTATCATTCTGCACTGAGCTTCTTCCCAGCTCTTGAAGGAAGAAATGGCCTCACTGTACGTGAAGCACCCTTGTCCCAGATCACCCTTTCAGGAAGGACTCTGTAGGTCTGAGCCATGCTCTTGCCCACTCGTTACTCCTGTTTGCACTGTACTTAGATCCTAAATCCTGGTTGTATCTTAGTTTGCCCGTTTCTGCAGTGAGGCAGCAGAAACAGTTCCAGTCCCTTCCATGGGGTTTAGACCCATGGCTGCACACTCCTTCCTGGCCTGCTCGGTGCCAGCGTGTGGCTGGTCTGAGAGACCCGAGGAGGCAGCAACAGCCAAAGGGTGAGACCCGTGATTACAGCTGGGTCCTCTTCATGCCCCTCTGCGAGCAGCTCCCCGGAGGCAGCAAGAGCAGATCAGGTGGTGAAGAGATTGGGGGTGAGGTTGGAGGTTGGACCCACAGTCCTGAACTGTCCCCTGGACACCCGCTATGAGTCAAGGATGGGCACAAAGCCCTGACGGAATGAACACTGGATGCAACCTGGGACAGCGGTTTCTAGAAAATCCCAGCAGTGCTGCAAATGTTGAAACTCCAGACAGCAGCATCGCTCCTGCCAAGACAGGATCCGGAGTTAATGTGACAAGGCAGAATAGTCGGAGTGGGAGAACGTTGCTTCTTTTCAGCCTGAGCAGATTGTCTGCTGCTGGGACTTTGCTAATTTGCTTCCATCAGAAGAATAAACACTCTCCCAAGTCAGCAGCGCTTCCCTGTTTTGAATTTTTATTTGTTTTGTTCCGCTTGTTTTGTGCTGTCTCATTAGCCATCAGCAAAGGCTGTGAGAGAATGAGGGAGATCTGCTGGGTTGTAAATAAACCCCCTGCCTGCCTAAACAGTCTTGCACTGCACTCTGCCCTCTCTGTTGAGCCTTGTTCCAGAGCTGTTCCTCCAAGGGGCAAAAGACCTTGGTCACCCCAGGTCACCCGCCCAGGTCACCCCTCTGGTTGTATTTCCATGCTGCAGCAAAGGAAAACACAAGAAGCTGCCGGAGCTGCCAGGTTCTTGCAGACCTGAACTCGGTGTTTCAATTCTGACCGCGCTGCGGTTGATTTACAGGTGCTGCAGGCTGTGGGTGGTCCGCAGGACGCGCTCTGCGTCCATTCCCAACGGCCTCATCCCCTTGTGCCTGCTGGAGGTTTTCTGTGATGGCTACAGAGACGTGCTGCCATATCTCTGCAGAGCAGCGGAGTGAGGATTTAGAACAGCTCAAGCAGGAAGAAGAAGAAATGTCTTTTCTCCAGTGCTGAAGGGAGGCTGCAGCAGAGCAGAAGGCAGCTGGTTCCTCAGTCTCACTCTGCACAAGGTGGGTATTGCAGCCTTTACATCCCTCGAGCCGTGTTAGCAGGCACGATGACATCTGCCCAAGTGCTCCCGCAGGGTGCAGGGAGGTCTGCAGGGAGGACAACCAGCCACGGCGCCAAGGCACCCCCCTGGCAGAGCCAGACCCTTGTGCTTAGCCCATCTGCACGGAGAGATGGACCTTGTGCTCCAGCCAGCAGCTCCCAGGATGCAGTTTGGAGCCCACGGCCCCTTCCTGGCCTCAGCTGAGAAGGTGCTGGGCAAGGCTGCCTGAGCCTGGACGTGGAGGAGGTGGGACCAGAAACAACCTCTCAAGGTGTCCAGCTCGGAAAGGGATGATCTCTGCCATGTTGCAATTTTCCAACTGCAACCTGGGAGCTGGTGCCAGGATGAATTTGACATTTTTTCCCCAGAATCTGTTTATGATGAGTTTCCTGGCTCAGGCTGTCTGTGCTTGGGGAGATATTTATGACTGTTTTCCTCAGAAGCTGAATCTGCCCAAAGATAGTGAGAAACTTGTTGCAGGGGTGTGGGACAGAATCTGTCCTCTCTCACCAGTATAAACTCGTGGGTGTAAGAAAGCCAAAGGAAGTCGGTGCTTTTAACCCACGAAGTCAGGAGCAGCAGGTGATGAGATGCCTGGATGGGGAGGAAGATGTGTGGGTCAAAGACCCTGACTTGGGGGTGGATTTCTGGGTACCGGTGGCTGAGACGTCTGGGTCTTCTGTAAGGTGTCTTCTTCCCTCCAGGGATGGGGGCTAGCGGGAGCCGACTGGTGACATGGGGACGAGCAGAGCCGAGGGGCATGGCAGTGGGGGCACGTGCCGGGGCCTGATCTAGAGCCCCGAATTCAGAAGCACCTTGCAGTGCGTGAGGGTGAGGGTGTCCTTGAGGAGAGTGAGGCAGAGCAAATGTCTAACTCCACTTTGCAGCCCTGTAGTTTCCCACCGGTGTGGACCCGGGGTTACTCTGCTGCTCCGGGTTTCTCTGGTGTGTTTGGTGACTCTCCCAGGCCTGGCCCTCAGATGGACCAGATAGAGGAAAAAGCATCTCGGGGAGGGAAGAGCATGCGTGATGTGAAACATTGGCGCCTCCTCAAAGGAGGCCGATTGGCTTACTGGGGTCCGGGCTTCCCTCAGCCTTCACAAAAGACATGAAGAGACTCTCTGGAGGACGGGAAACGGGCGGGTTATAGGACTATTAACAGCTAAAACCGTTATTAAAGTTTACTAAAATGCCTCCAACTAGACAGACCTGTGTTAATAATGACAATACAAAGGCGGCCACAGGGCTGGGGCTGACGCGTGCGAACTGAGGCATTTTCCCGCTCCGCAGCAGCGGTACCGTCCCGCTTGCTGCAAGCCAGCGTGCCAAAATCTGCATCATAGTGAGAACTGTTCCTGACAGCTGGGAGAGCCAGAGAGTGAGTCATGGGCTGTTGATACCTACAAAATTTTCCTGAATGACAGTGGATGCTAGAAATAGAAAATACAGTCGAGGAGAGACTGAAACAGATAAATCACCTCAAAGCCCTGATTCATCACTTTTTTGGCCATTAGCTCTGTGGGAAAAACCTCCCTGGCCTCCACATGAATAACTCTGTGTCTTTAACAATGACGTAGCGTAGGAGAAAGCGCTGAGGCCAACCCAGAAACATTCAATTGTGTGAAGCCGAAGCTTGTCTCCGCAGCGCTGTGTATTTTTGGAAGCGGCAGGAGCAGTACCCGGACGCTTTGGAGAGCTCTCCTCCTTCTTGCCTGCCCGGGGCGGTGCAGCTGCAGCAGCGCAGGGCGAAGCCACGGCTCGCGTGGACACGTTAGAGGAAAAGGCAACACTGAGGGGTTGAGACGTTCACTTGCATCATTTCCTGGGAAGTTTCCTGGTAAAGCCTGTTCCCAGTAAGGAAAATTACAATTTCCAGCACAGTTTTCTGGAAAGCCGGATGGGAATTCCTTATCCCTGTCCCTGGGGCCCCTGTATTCCTGCTCCAGAAGAGGTTAAGCCTGGTCCTTTCTTCCCTTGAAGTCAGCTGAGCTTCCTTCTGTTTTATGAGTAAATCTCCACAATTCTTGGACATACGACAGTGATTTTTATCACCAGCTGCTCTATTTCTTTTAATGCTAAAATCAGGTTATGGGGCTTGGCTTTCTTTGTCTTCTTTTTTAGTGAAAATATTTAGATTAGCTGTGGAGAACAGGTTAGGTTCAGGGCAGCCATAAAGGCAAAGAGACGAGACGGATGGACGCAGACCTGGTTTCTGAGCCAGCGCTGTGCTTTTGTTCAGCAGATATTTAGCAGGTGAGCTCGTAAGTCAGTGGCAAAACCTGCTGGGAGCTTCCTGTGGGGTCTGAGGTGCTCTGCAAGGCAGCAGCACCCGGAAAAGGAAGGATGGTTCCCATTCTGTCGGCAGAGGCTGGAGAAAGCTCTACAGAAAGTCCCTGTCCCACCCGCAGTTCTGCTTGACGCTGAAGTCAGGGTTTCTGCTAATCTGACCAACGTCCCTTTTTGGAGGAAGGTTGATATCGGGGCTGCTCAGCCCCCCTGTTCACAGGTCTCTATTCACTGATATTCAGCACCGCGCCAGAGGGAGGGATTCTCTCCACCAGACTGACCCCAGGTTTAGAAGTAGCTCGTTGACTTCTTCCTGTACAGAAAAGCCCCTGACACACAGGCTGATTTCTTGCCCGCGTGGGATTCACCCCAGACGTGGATCCTGAGCCAGGGTTTTCTCTGGACACAGAGCCCCAACAGCTCCCAGCGGTTTGCAGAGCCCTGCCCTGCCTTCCACCAGCCGTGCACGCAGCTCAGCGGGGCAGCCGGGCTGCCCGTCACGCTGCGACCCCTTCCCAAGGGCTTCGGGCCACCAGCAGTGTCTTGGCCCCAAAGCACCAGCTGTGGGCATCCCTGGGGCAGAGACATGGGGCAAGGGGACTAACGGAACCCCGCCCAGGCAGGCAGACTGCTGCTCCCGAGCCGGAGCTCCTCATCCCGAACCCTCATTAAGTGGCTCAGTTGTTTGAAAAATCAGGTTTTTGTTCCTTTTTGTTTTCAGTGAGTCCTGAAGTGCTAAGTCCAGGTTTGCCAGGACAGACCAAATGTCTAACAGACTTACAGGCACTTTCTAAACCGAAGGCCGTGCTGAGCCAGGCTGTGCTGAGCGCAGCCGCTCTCCTTGCTAAACCGGCAGGAGACCCCCAGCTTCCCCGGGAAATGCGCTGCTAATGCCAGAACAGCACCTGCCCTGTCTCTGGGAGCTCCCAGCACGGTCCCATATGGGGTCACCGTTATTTATGAAACTGCATCACTCTCCCGGAGTCCCGGGGGTGGAGAGTCTCGGGAGAGTCTCAGGAGCACCCAGCTGCAGCCCCTGGAGTTAGAACAATCTGCTCTGTTTGAAGCCCCAACCTCTGCCTTTATTATTAGCTTGATAATTACTTTATTGTAAAAACTCGTCACCCTTGGAAGTAATTAATTTCTTGGAACCAAGCACAACAGATGGGCTTCTAATTTATTTGGAATCATGCAGGAAGCAGGGGAGTCTCTACCCCAATCTGATAAACGCAGCGTTTTACCCTGACAGTTTATTGGGAAGTCCTGGGAAACCTCCTTTGGGTATTTGACGCCGAGCCACCGCAGGGCGGGAAGGCTCAGGATGGGATCGAGTCGTGAAACACGCCCTTGCTTTAGTACAGCCGGGCACGTTTCCTCCACGAGATGTGCAAACAGCATGGTAGGAGCCACCCTGCTGCGACGGCAGTTGGTGGCTGCTGAACTCACAACAGATTTATTAGGTTGGTGCAGAGATTCCCTGCAAGCAGCTGGAGCTCTCCTCAGCCCCTCCTCACAACGAGGATTCCTCACACACGCCAGCCTTGCTCCAGCCCCCCGCTTGCTTCCCTGCCACCAGGTAAACCGCTGCCCTTGCTGGGCTGTGGACGTGGTGCTTCTCAGCTCCTCCTAGGCAAAGGTTCCCATTCGTACAACAACCTGCCCATCTGTTCGCCGGCTCGCTGAGCCCTCAGTTTGCCTTCCCGCGGGCTGACAGGGCAGCTGAACTCTCGAATATTGGGGTCTGGGAAGAGACAGACAGATGGCAGGGAGCAAAGCCCCCTGGCAAGAGAATCAAGAGGATGGAGCAAGACCGTGAGAGCCTGGGCTGCACCCAAACAAGGTGGGGACAGACACCCTGGGTGGTGGGGTCTCTGACCAAAACCTGCATGGGGGTGAGCCAGTGAGGGCTGAA
>NW_010414964.1:0-382 GCF_000710305.1 Buceros rhinoceros silvestris
CTGGGGTTTTATTCTGGAGGGAGCCGCGTCGCTTCCCAACCTCTCATCCCAGCGGGGGCAAATAGGAGTGAAGCTGAGGCCGAAGCAGCACCGAGCCGTGGGTTGAGGCTGGGGCTGGGAGGTGAGAAGGTGGCACCACAACCATCAGCTTCCCTGGAAGAACGAACCCCCCTCGGCTGGGAATTCCTGGGGTCTCTGGCTGCGTGGTGGTGGCTGGAGGATGCAGCCTTCGAGCTGGTGACAGTGACTGAAAACCCTCCTGGCACGTGTGCCACAGCCCGGCCGGTGCCGGAGGAGTCTCAGCACGTCTCTCCCAGCCTCCCGAAGTGGCGGCAGGTGCCGTCTGGCCGCTCTTGCTCCTCAGTGGATAGTGCTGGCCTGG
>NW_010414964.1:553-852 GCF_000710305.1 Buceros rhinoceros silvestris
CACCTCAGCTCCACCGACCGCCCGCTCCCGGCCCTTGTTTGGCACCGCCCTCCTCCCCTCTCCCCAGGGCTCTGCTCTAGCATCTGCCAGGTCACGGTGTGGATTCTCTCCCCTACAGCCGCATCCATAAACGTGTGCGTGGGAGATAACACACGTGGTCATGCCGTAACGTGGATCTGGGTCCGTGTTATGCCGTCATGAAGCGCCCGGCTTTCTATCCGAGCAACCTCTGGAGACCAGCTACCCCGAGTGACTTCCTCGGCACCGCTCTTGTCCTCCCTGCGAGCGCCTGGAGCCAG
>NW_010414965.1:0-252 GCF_000710305.1 Buceros rhinoceros silvestris
GCGGCAGGGGCTGTCGGGCGAGGAGCCGTGACCAGAGGCAGGACCGCAGCGTTGGTCCAAGGGGCCTGTCCAGGAGCCGGGGCTGCAGACAGAGGCACTGTGGCCTTGGAAAGGCCTCAGGGTCCTGAACCGGACACGAGTGGAGCTCTGGGACCTGTGGGCAGAGAGTGCAGCTGCCTGCGTGAGGCTGCTCAGGTCTGTTAGTGCCCGCGGGGTCTGGACCGCTGCGACTCTGCAGAGGTAGCAGACCAG
>NW_010414966.1:0-2994 GCF_000710305.1 Buceros rhinoceros silvestris
CGGCGCCCACCGCCGGCGGTGCTGCCTCCCGTTCTCCTTCCCTCTGCACATAACGATGTGCTTGCAAGCAGGCAAAGCCTGACGGAGCCCAGCTCGCCCAAGGCAAGAAGACCGGGAGGCTGGAAGGCATAGCTGGAGAACACCCATCCAAGCAGTCCCCTCACGGCAGAGCCAACCAGGTCAGGTTGCTCAGGGCCGCACGCAGCTGAGGTTTGAGTGTCTCTCTGGATGGCGATTTCACAGCCTCCCTGGGCCCCTGTCCCGGTGTTTGACCACCCCCGTGATGACTGGTATCATGATGACCGGCTTCAGCATGTCATTGCAGGACTGGTGAGCCCTGAACTGGCCACATTAGGACTCCTAATGCAGCCTCACAACCGGCGGGTATATTGAGAAGAATCACCGTCTATAACCTGCTGGCTGCACTTGAGGCCGCACAAGCCGGCCTGCTGTTGGCATTCTTCAGCACAACAGCATACAGCTGGGACACCTTCACCTGCTCATCCACCAGGACTTGTTCTGCAAAGCTGCTTTCAGGCCAGCCTGTCCTGGTGCATGGGGTTACTCCTTCCCAGACACAGGACCCTGCACTTGCCTTTGTTCAACTTCATGAGGTTCCTGCCAGCCCATCATCCTGCCTGTCTGGGGCCCTGCAAGCTGCAGCCCTGCCTCTCTCTTTGTACCTACATTCTCCAAGCTGGCATCGTTCTCAGACTTGTTGAGAGTGTATTCTATGCCTTTGCCCACCTCATTAACAGAGATATTGAATATTATTAGTCAGAAAGGTGCAACTTTGCAATAGCATCACCCAGCTCCCTCAGCACCATTTGACTCATCCTATCTAGACCTGTGAGTTTCTGCATATCCAACTGGCTTAAGTGCGCTCTAAGTCTGTCTTACTCCACTACAGGTCATGCTTCACTCCCACTGCTCAGAGACCTGGGAGAATAGAAGAAAAACTTTACCCATAAAAGCCATGATAAAAAGCCACAAAGTACCTCAGCTTCTCTACATCCTCTACCACTAGATCTTCTGCCTCACTGATTGGGAGAAAAATTTTTCACAAATCCTTCCTTGGACAGCTTACTAAAATACGACTGTATTTTGAATATTACAGTGTGTCTGTTTGTGGCAGTGGAAACCCGCTAACTGCTTGCACAGAGCTTGCACAAAAGACAGGCCCCTGCAGAAGCCACCTGATAGACATCAGGTACCACCCCCCAGGGCTATCTGGCACCTCAGTGTCTAGACTCCGTTAACTGCCTCCTCTCTGTGTGGATGGAAAATGATCACACGGAATAAATAGAGCCCTGCCAGAGAACCAGTTGGAGTTGGTTCTTCTCAGAGGAGCGGGCAGTGCAGCTGGGGACTGTCCCCTCGGATCAGGACACTGATTGAGGATACTTCCTGGGACTGTCCTCAGATTAGGACACTGGGATTGAGTGACCCTCTTGGTATCTCTAAGTGCAAGATTCTCCCTTTATATTGGTGAGGTGTGCACACCTTGATTCATCTTCCTTAGAGGATTTCTTTAGTGCTGAGGAATCTGTTGTGCAGTGATACGTTCCCAACTGACATCTGAACCTGTAATTAATTTGGTCAGTTGGAGTGCCAGGCAAAATTCCACTGCAATAAATCCATCTTTTCGGATAGCTGCTGCAGTCTGTTTTGTGGGTACCACCACGACACTGGTGAACACATCTTCGCAAATACCAGTTGTTTCAGCTACAGGGATGTGACAGATCTGGTGCTCTTCCTTGTCTTCTGCTGTAGCACCATTACTGTTTTTCTCCAGACACAGCTGTAGGCAGATCAGCCCCCAAAGTGTCTTACGTAAGGAAGCCCTCCAAATATTTATAGTACCCTTGTATTGTAACAATCACAGACCGTTTTCTCCAGTCCTGGTTCACAATAAATTACGAAACTAGTTGTAGTTGGGGGCTTCCTACTTTTCTCTCAAGTGACGAAGTAACAAGTCAAAAGAACTGCTCATCAGAGAACATGATAAAGCACAGAGGGAACGTCCTCTAAACAGAGTAGCATGACCTGGATGCCTGTTCACATGGTGCCCTACATAAAGACATAAGAGAGGCCTGTGGAAGAGGTGACAGGTAACACAGTCACACTCTAATGAATGTGGCATGTGAAGAAAAGATACTAATCTCAGTTAATGGCTTTAGAAGGTGGCAAATACACATCCCTATTAATTTAGCACAAGTGAACATCGTGTGCTTAGGTATGAACAGATGTGCAAAATGCTGCTCCATGGAAGAAGGCAAATGCACAACAAAAAAGGGGAAAGGGGGATTTAATCAGTGAAAGCATTTGGTTTTCTGATACATACTAATGTAAGCATCCATATGCACTTAATTGTACACATACACTTAAATATTCTGTGGGCAGTGGTGTTGTTGTCGTTTAGCTGGGTAGTCTGGAAGTTTAAATTCCCAGATTCAATTTTTCTCAGCAAGCAAACCCCCTGTGTTTCTTTATTCAAAGCCAAATAAGTAACTAGAGCTTTTGATGCAGACCTGGAAGTCATCTTATGTTTAAAAAGCAGATGTCCTATATCAGATGTAGATGCAGGCAAAACAAGTGAGGTCAAAACATGTTAAATTCTCTCAATAAAACAAATTCAAACTGGGTAACAGCAGTCTGCTAGTGTTTACTGATCAAAACTTTATACGCTGTTCCTTTGTCACTGCTAACATGTCCTGAGATGGAAGGTAAGAGGAGAGAGACATACCATGCCTAAGCAAGTGAGCTGAGCCCAAGTGGAGGTGCGGGATGAGAAATGACCTCTGGTGGGAAGTTCACTACTGGCTTCAGTGGAGCCAAGGATGTCACCTTAAAATGATTATGATTTCAATTATCTTAGGGATTTTTGTTGAAACTGGCTCTTTTCACAGTTCTGTGACATTTACCTTTTCTTATGAAACAGCATGAAATCAATAGTTATCTGTCCCAGAAGCACTACTGCAGGCCTGTTTTCCC
>NW_010414966.1:3123-10803 GCF_000710305.1 Buceros rhinoceros silvestris
CCAAAAGTGACACCAGCTCTCTTATTTTGGAGTTAAGGACAAAACTCACAAACTAGAGAGGCATAACATTCTGCTGTAGCAAGGAAAGAAGAGTTATCAAATGAATCAGCTTTTTTCTCAAAAGTCATAGTGTCTAACTTGCATGAAGCAGCTTGAAGCTGTCTTATTTTTTTTAAATTTTGTTAACCACTAGCACTGAAAAATATGATTCAAACCTTTCAGAGATAAAAGTGTCTTTTAAAAAGTGCATGCAAATTAGAGCTCTGTGTGTAAATTTAGAGGCAGAGATATAGAAGTTGCCTTCCCTTAGATATTAGGCAACATAAAAAGGATAATCATGAACAGAGTCAAATCCAACTACCCTTTGAGGGCTCGCTTACAGTTTTTGTAGAATTTTCATTGTATCTGTTTGAATCCAAAACAGGTCAGCACATTCCATAAACAGTTATATATTTCACAACATTAAGTCCATGCATGGTCTTATTATTCCTGTGAAACAAAGGCACAGTGTATGTGAAGTGATGAAGCTTCATTGAGACTAAGGACTGGGCTGTATCAGTAACACAGTGCTTTCATCTGACCAGACGAAATCTTACACATCCAAACTAGATGCAGTAGTTCTCCAAAGGAGCCGGTCCAAGTTACAGCTGAGTTGGGCAGCAGTAGCACAAGGAGTTCAGTTCGTCTTTTCTCAGTGCCTAATCTGATCTGGGGCAACTAAATCTCAGCGAGGTGTGTGTCTTCAGCACTAAAGTGAGAGCTAGAAGTTAATTTACCGATTAACAATGCTGAAGACATCCAATCTTCTCAACAGTAGGCTACTTAGTATAGACGTACTCTTTGCATTTTAAAGGGGAGAAAAAGCCATTTAATGCAGAGAATCTGGAGAAGGGAAGCTAAGATCGTCAGAAGACAGGAATAAGAGGTCAGTAACACCTCAGCATGAGCTGGCAAAATGGGAGGGCAAGGAAAACTCTTATATCTTAGCTATACCCTGGCATTTTGCCCAGATAAAAGTGAATGTGGAAGAAGGTGTATTAATCACTAACAATTAGCAGAGGCAGTACTGACCAGTACTACAAAGAAGGGTAAAGTTAAAGAGGAGATAGAATTTGCAGAAATGTATGTATAATGCTTTACACATTAATGTTTTAATTTTCTGATTTGTGCAAATACCTACCTGAATGTTCCTGGGCCCTACCACATTTACCTACCCTCTGTCAGAGATATGGAGACTGCAGAGGGTACTTTGAGTTTAAAAGACATGGCTAAGATGCATCCAACAGTCCCTCCATCTGCTATACGGAATGAGCAGTGCCTCTTAGTGAGAGCTCTTTCCAGACAGCTGGAACAATACATTGGTAAATGTAGGAGTGCAGTCAGTTGCACAGCGATGCTTGCTGTCCTCTCCTGTTCACCATCTCGGAATGCAAGTGAGCACACTGCACCAGAGATTAACCGGGAGGACACACCAAAATCATGTTGAATCAATATACTGAATGGAATTCATCCAATACAAAAAGCCCAATTAGTTTTTTAAAAGATTAAACGGAAGAGTATGAATCTGATTTCTGGAAAAACGTTGTGCAACACCTAGGAAGTAATAATTTCAAATATGTTGCTTTAAACTACATGTTTGTGTGGCACCTGTATGTGCCACTGGTGCACTAGGCAGCTCACGGGTGCAGGATATATGAAATACCTGTAAAGGAACGGAAACAATTGCATACACAGTCGGCACAAAATGGCTGTATGCTCTAAACCAAGAACACAGCAGAGCAGGGCTTCTTCTCTCACAAGTACTAATTCTGTATCGAAACTACTCTTACCTACATACCAACCAAACTTTGGCTAAGGGCTGCATGGCAAATGTTCTTTAAGGTCATAATGAATCTCCAGTCTCACCCACCTTACTAGTCACCAAAACAACCAGTAAAGGGTGATAACACGGTACCTTAAAAAGCATTGCATGTTGCTTTTCTACTCAAAAACATATTACTCCTCTCTCTCCACACAGCATTTTCTGTTCTACCACTTTGGACATGCAGGTTGAGAAATCATCGAAATAGTGAACAAATAGTGATCTGTTCCAAAGATCCTGCAAAACGTATAATTTGTGGTATTCTGGAGCTCCTGAATATCTGTGTTTTGGGATACCATGCACTCAGATACAACACCATTAATGTTACAGTCTCCCATTTAGTACTAAACAAATCACTTTTGAACAGCCACTGCAGAGATTTTAGCCTCATTATCGTCAGCCCAATCGAAACAGGATTAGTAGATGCATTTTATCCCAGAGAATGGCCGGTGCATTGACACCTAAATTATCATAGCAATCTCACAACCAAGCTTGCTTGCTTAAACAGAACAAGTTCTGTCAACTGTCTCCAGCACAGCAGTGCTGATGTGCTCACAATATGGACTCCCACAGCATGGATTAGTCACAGTGTTAAAAATCCTGCATTTGCAACCACTGCTTCTAATACACAAAGAGTGATTTGCATTTTAAACTGAAGAATGGGAAAAAAATGCCCTTAATCTCAAAGCCTGTATCCTAAACCACCTACAGCAACAGCAATATACAGTTTTGTCCTGTCATTCCCCAGTTGCTTTCTCTAATTTGAGTTTATCCACCTGCAGCAACAAATAATGGTGCAACTAACAGTGGTACAGACCTCATCACAGAGCTCGGTTTTCGTTTGCTTGTATGGTGAAAAATTCATAGTTAGGATTGCTACAGTTCAAGAGCAAAAGTAGTCAATTAGGAACAACCCAGGGAAAAGTGTGAACATCACTGGCATCAAATTATGATAGATCATCTTAGAATAAAGCAACTGTTCAGTTTATTCAATCGGGTTTGCATCAGTAAGTGTAACAGTGAGACTCTCAGGATCTTCCTCTTAGGATTGTTACTGGTAAAATAAGAGCGTTGAAAGTTTCAATTTCCCTAGCGATTAACTCTTTCATGCCCAGAACACAGTAGGTGTTTAACCTGAAAACTTCATAGCCCAGATAGAGGAAAGTCTCATGTCCTGAAGATTGTGAAGTGAAAGCCTGTGTGCTGTGGCACAGGCAGGACTTGAACATATGCTTTAAACAGAATCTTTTTTTTCCCTTCTAAATTAGTTAATCCATGGTGGAGAGAGGGGAGTGGATGTTAAGATTCGTAAGGGCTGTCAGAAATCGTTCACTTGTATCACATGGATCTTACTTAAAATAGGATTCTCAAGATGAAACCTGCCTTAATGTATCATATAACTGAATATCGGTCAAGTCCACCATTTCCAGGGATAAGGGATTAAAGTTAAGCACCTGAGTCCTTCTTTAGGAGGTCACATGTAGAAAGATAAACGGGGATGCAGAGCACGCAGTTCCAGTGGGTACTGCCTGTTGCTTTCCATGTACTGACACATTGTAGACCGTGTTAAATACACATTAACTAGGTTTTCTGGCATGAGTTACCAACTGCTCCGTGGTA
The DNA here is from genome assembly GCF_000710305.1 of Buceros rhinoceros silvestris. Lineage (NCBI taxonomy): Eukaryota > Metazoa > Chordata > Aves > Bucerotiformes > Bucerotidae > Buceros > Buceros rhinoceros. The sequence goes on from NW_010414966.1 coordinate 6,605, forward strand.
GAATTAAAGACAAAAAAGAAAAAAAAAGTTTATCTTTGATCTATAAAGTCCTGCTTAGAATGGGTTCTGGATGATGCTTATTTCATGTAAGGTAAACAACGGTCTTTAACCCAGAAAGCATTTCTATTTGAGATTAAGAAAGTTCATGCTTCTCTTCATGTATGTACTTAGAGGCTTTACGCTCTTGACTATTTACAAGAGACCTGGGTGAGAGCGTTTGTGTGAGGGTTTTTGCGTGATACACGAGAAATCTTTAAACCTCGTTATCTGGCAAGAAAGCACAGGATCAAGCCCTTTCTTCATGTTTATGTGAGCACTGGCTGTATGTGTGCAGGCGCTATCTTTCTGTCTCTGTTCCTCCGTTGACTGTGTCTGTCCTGTGGGAGTGACTGTGTGTGTACTGATGATACATGCTTTGCCTTACTACTGGACTTCAAACAGGGAACTACAGCAACTTTAGCTCTACGTGGACTGGGAGGAAAACTCGCTTGGATTCTGAGGTCCACTTCTCCCAGCAGTTTTTGCACTCTAATCATCTGAGTCCTTACCAGCATTTTTCCACAAAGCAACTGTATTCTAAGGTAGGATATAACAAAATTAGTACATGCAATTACCTACAGACAGACTCTACATGCGAGCTAAGCATTCAGGCTCCCCTTGTAGTTGGAGGAGGGCCCATCCATGAAACATAAAGAGAAAGTCAGGTGAAGAACAGATGGGATTCAGTTGCATAAACATGTTTTATGCTACTTAGACTTCAGCTGCCAATGAAGAGAGATGGAGATCTTTTATAAGATATATAATTTCTTTTATAAATTCTCAGTCATATCTGCCAGCCCTACCATAAGGCATATTAAATGGCATTGCATACCTTCCTGTGGGCACATGAATCGAGGGAGCAGTGTATACCTTAGAAAGTTAACTAGCTTGGTGTAAGCTTCCATTAACTAAATGAGAAGCCAGCCAGCTTGCTTAAAATTTAAATGTCCTCATGCCTTCAGCTGAATCTCAGTTTGTCTTCTTGCAATATAAAGTATATAAGCCTTTCTTAGAAATGAGAAGTGCTCTCTCCCCTTACAGTACAAGCCCCTGGCTGATACATTCAGTGCAAATAACATCTGCAGTTAAGATCAAGAACACATTCTAAGCTTCACAGAAAAGTCTTTGTAACAGCTTGAGGCATGGAGGGAAAGGACTATGTGAACTGTTTCAAATGCTACTTTTGAAAAATGGTCAAGCCGCTCATGGGCCAGGTGGCAGAAGCATATTCTTGTAGATTTGTTGAAGCATTTGCAGAATCACAGAATGACAGACTCGATAAGGTTGGAAAGGACCTCTGGTCCTCCTCGTCAATCTCCCTTTGTCAAGCAGGGCTACCTAGAGCCGGCTGCCCAGGACTGTGTCCAAAAGGCTTTGTAATAACTCCAAGAATGGAGACTCCATTGTGTTCCAGTAGTTCAGTGAAATACCATTAAAAAACCTTGAAGTTTCACAATAATATTGTCACAAGCATGCCTATGATCTAATTCAGCTAAAGGGTTTCCCAAAGCAGTAACAAAAAAAAAAAAAGTCACTTCAGAAATTATAGAACAGTAGCAAACACACTATGAATAAAAATATCCAGCTTGTTTCTCTTACCAGCCTGACTGTTACATACAGAAGAGTATCTAGCTAAAAACATAGCTAACTTGTAAAGAGTTTTAAATTGCTACTGTAAACTAACACAGTTTAAAATAAACCTTGCCCATTTGGGTGTAACTATTTTTTCTATTGCATCTGTTGATTTTATTCTCTAAGATCAGCTCTCATCAGCTGAAACAGAATTTCCACTTCAGTAGAACTCACTCATATAGCACAGAACCATAGCAGATCTAGTGAAGTTTATTAACAGTTCCTTAAGTCTTTTGGACTAATTCATACGAAGAAGTTCTGAGGATATGAAGACAGATGAATCTACAGTTTCAGCTAAAACAAGCAAATATTCCCTCCTACACAGATCATCTCCCCCTTTCATCTCATCCCTCCTCCTTCCCTGCCCTAGAGTATCGTTCTGCCTATCTATAATTCCCTTAACACCCGTACTACATTTACAAAAATACAAGTAAAAATAACCAGCTGCACCTCAGAAGCCATGGAAAGAAGAGAATCAAAGAGTGCACTCCCCCCAGGTTCTGATGGGAGAGGTGGGGTATGACCTTACTGAGTTCTCAACTTTGCCCATTAATGCAGTGTCTTTGATAGTCCTACGACTGTGGAGAAGACTAAAACATTTTATCTTAAAAAGAATGGATTCGTGTGAATATTTAAAGGAAATATGCACCAGCAAGGTCTATGATAAACTCATATTCTCTCCTTCACATTCTTCCTGTTGACCTAGAAAAGTGACTTTCAAATCTAAGATTAGTCTTTGTAAAATATTATTGAGATGCTTTTTAAGCCTTCCAATAGGATACTTCCCAAGTTTGCCCACAGAAAACCCATGATGGAAGAAGAGCTGTACGCATTTAAAAGTTTTCCTCTATGTTAAAGAGGTAACTCTCTCCTAGTTTTTACTTACCAAGACTTCATAGACCAATTCTAATGCAGCCATATTTGCTATTAACTATGCACCCCAGATCTTTATTCACAAAATAGAATAAGATTAAGGGAATCTACAACACAGAGAAGACTCCCATTTGTAGAAACATCTTCCAGAAACAACTCCAGAGCTGCAAACAAAAACTTATATGAGACCAAGATTTAACTACCACCAATAGTCTCAGGTTTGAGCTTACAGCTATTTCTGTAGCTTTCCGTAATCCTGACCCAGTGCTTCCTTAAGGGCAAGCTACATTTTTTTTTTCCAATCCCTTCCCAATTAAGTCCCTCCCTAACTCCTCAAAAGTTCATCACTCACTGCCTTCCCTTTGAAGAAGCTATGGAGTGCTGAATTATTCAGCTGGTAGAGATAGTTTCTCCACTACTATGGGGATCACGTAAATACAAGAGGATTACCACCTTGCCTTATTTGTAGTACTTTTGCCCTAGACTGCCTAGGACATCAAATGAGCAGTTATCTATTCTCATCCTCAAATTACCTACAGGCAACAAGGAAAACCATAAGAAACTTCAGCAGAAAGGAAGAATGAAAACCTCAACAACAAAAAGAGATTTGTACACAAAACCAACTAGAAACTAGTATTCTTGGCCAAAACACTGTAGGCATAAGCACAAAATTTCCCTTACATGGTCAACAAGCTTGTTTACAGCATTAAAATAAGAGTTTCAAACCCAGTTTGATTCCAACCTCCTATTCTTGTCATTCAGCTTCTATTGACTTCTATTAAAGAAGTCTCATTTTCTATTTACGTTTAAGAAAATTTTCTGTAATTATAAGTAGTCTGAGGCTTGGTGCCTTTAATAAATTTTGATCAAAAGTGAATTTGTGGTACAAATTTACTACTTAATTGGTACAATAAATAGCAAAAGAACTAATATTCCCTTCTACAAATACTTCCTCAAATAATCCTGCAAATGCTTCCTGACCACATTTTCAAGATCCTGGAAATTTCTAGAATTAGTAAATACCTTCCAGCAACGAGGCTCACAATACTTCCCAAAGGATCAAAATACTTTACTTGACAGTATTTTTGAGACCATTTTTCCTAAACTTCAACAACGTAAAACTTTAGCTTTTAGCAATATGACTAACTGGTTAGCACCCTTCTACATGCACTTACAGAGAATATTGCACAACAGCTAAGACTGCAATAGTAGGATGCCCTCAGTATTTATTCACATCCTTGTTTGTCCTGATAATTTTTCGTTCTTTCTCTTTCCCCTTTCTCAAACAAAAATTTGAAAGACAATTATTTCTTTGTTCGTGAACATCTCTGAGAAACACCACGCTCTTGATAGCATGAGGTTACAGTTTAAGTGTTTGTGTATACTAGTATTCATGATGCTCTAAAACCCCTCGCAGAACTGCTGATCCCACCGTGACAGAACACATCCAGAAAGAGGTAATCCACCCAAGAAAAAAGAAATTTTAGCATAGCCCTAAAAATTTCATACACGTTTTGGAAATACTAAGAAAGCATAGAAAGATACTAGCTGGTAGTATCTCCCTTTGGGATAAGCAAAAATGCCATACTAGCAGTGTTTAATTATAACTTATTATCTACTATTAATCTATTTCATAAAACAATGAATTATGATGA
>NW_010414966.1:10906-13495 GCF_000710305.1 Buceros rhinoceros silvestris
GAGTGTGTTATCTAACACTACAATGCCTTTTAATGCTATTTACATGCTGCTAACTAGATAACTGTTTGTGTTGCTTATCTATTTTCTAGCATGAGATTTTTATGTACACGTACAGACTTTTGATACTTTAAGGAATAAGCAGCTCCTAATAATACAGTAATTTTTACTTCTTTGCTAGAATTATCTTTCTTATTTCTAATATCTTGGTTGGGATCAACGGTAAGATCACTTAAAAATTCCACTAAGGAAATTTGAAATAAAAGGTGAGTTAGTTGCTACTAGTAATTATTCAGCTCCTGAGATTCTTTTTTTTAAAATATAAATGATACTTACATTCACAATTCAATATGGAAAAGGTGCTCAACATGAAAAATTATAACTAATAAAAGAATTGCGTACCTTAAACTCCAGCCTTCCTTCCAATCTTAGTGTTTTTGTCTTCGTGGCTCCAGGTAGCAGTAGAATGAGAGTTGCCTGTGTCCCTGTGAATGTCCAGAGCAAAGAGGTTAGTCTGTGATATATTGGTCACTCTAATCTCTTCATATCCTCCCTGGCACAACTAAGTATTTTGTGTAGCTCTTAATGCTGAACACAGATTGCAAAATCAGTGATTCCAACTCAGCATAGCAGGAGAGTAATTTGATTCTGCATACTATTTTGTAACGTAACTGTCTTATATAAGGTTTGGCCTATTCAAGATGTATTTTACAAAGGAAACCGTTATTTTCAGGGCAGGAGTAACCGCTGTTACACTTTTGATTGTATCTCTGACTATTTTATTATGTAATGTTTCAAACAATCCTCTTTAACTCAGAAAGTATCATTAATATATTTACTGCAGTTACAGGCAGCGTGTAAGCAAAAAAGATTTAGAACATAGCTGGCCCTGATCCAAAAATCTGTTGCCACGTGCCCTACTCTCACACACAAAGCCAGCTCCAGACAGCTGCCAGTGCGCACTTACCTTTCCTGTCTGAGCTGTTGTCTAACACACTCGTAACTGATAACCACTGCTCCTCAAGCGGTGGGCTGGGGGGAGGTGGGACTTGTCGTTTAGTCAGCAATGTATTTGTGTGGAATGTTTTCTATCGGTATCATATATATAAAAAAGTTTTAATGGCTCTACAATGAGCAAAATATGTTAGTTTTCTTCACAATATCTTCCCAAAATTATTTACCAACTCTTAAATTCTTTGCAGGAGAAAAGCTTCTTAATATTCACATTCTAATATTTTTTCTACCCACTTTGTTTTTTCCTCTCCTCATTTCTCAGTTAGTAGAATTGAAAAAAAGAAATCCAAACCATAGCTGGAATGAGCTGACCTAGCATGATTGCTTCTGATAGACCAAAGCAGGTTACGTCACATGAGGATTATAGATTAAGATTACTCTGCTGATTGTGCAAACGCCTATGAGGAGTTTGGATTTTTTTTTTCCCTTTCCTTTACTGTAATTTTAGCATTTGGGTGGTGTTATTCAGTGTGTTTTTTCATGTATAGTTTGGTCTGTGCATTTGTTATGTCACATTTCAAGTGGAATTAAATTTAGTGTGACAGGGGTTTTTTTATTGTTTCTGACTTCCCTCATACAAATCCATAATAAGTGTTGCAAATTCTAGATGGGTCTTAACAAGCTCCTATAGACAGAAAAACTGATCGTGCTGGAATGACAGTCCCCAAGCTGAGATTCAAATGAGGTGCCTTCTGTTTCCACTGTACACAGTACTGTCTGCATGACCAGTACCTAATCCTTTAGAGAGAGATATCCTGTTGCTGAAATGACTTTTAAGTCTGACCATGCTTTAGGTTATGCTCAGATATACCCATATATATGTACACCTATAGAAAACAAAAACTTGCACTACACACATGCGCAAGCAAAGTACCAATTAATATATAAAAAGCATTTTAATATGGTTAAAATTCCTATTAAAAGTTATAGTATTTTTCCTGATCACATAATCACATGGTTGAAGCTTTTCTTAGACTACTACAATGTAAAGAGACTTACTTTTGTTTTGCTTTAAATACGATAGTGACCTTTCAATGTATTCTACAGCTACATGCAAAATAAATAACGCTAAAACCCACATCCATTGGGCAAGGGAAATGTCCTTGCTCTCTGCAAGCAACAGTTTTTCAAAATCATTCATTAGCAATGTCACATTTTAACACAGTTCAAAGAAAGTTTCTGATAGTCAGTCATTACACAAGTCAGATAATTGATTAGTTGTCTCCCTTGACTGAAGCCATCAACTTTGGACTGGAAAGCTGAATCTTTAGGTGACATGTTTCCACCTCAACAGTATACTGGCCAGTTTCTGAAGTTTATATTGAAACTAGTAACTTCGAATTGGTTTTCAGGATCTGCTGATTTCCTGTCTCTGGAGTTTGTTGAAGTGCTTTTATGCATTTTCCTGGACTGAGGTCTGGATCAATACTACAGTTCAGGGCAAGGAAAATGGCTGCCACCTTGACACATTCAGATTCGCTGTGGTTAGCTATCAAGTCTGTCACTTTGCAGAGCCAAAGTAATTTTCTTCAAGTCTGTGTCCTCACTACAATGGCTGTAACAGAACACTAAGACAAG
>NW_010414967.1:0-767 GCF_000710305.1 Buceros rhinoceros silvestris
ACACGTGCCGGGCGCGCAGCAGCGCCGGGCAGCACACGGCGCGGGCCTTCCTCCACGTGCACGGTGAGCGTCGTCCCCGTCGTCCTCGTGTCAGCCCTGCTGTACCCATGGTCCCTGTAGCCCTGTCATCTCCATCACTCCCATTGTCCCCAACATCCTCACCTACGTCATCCTTGTCACCCCCATCACCGCTATCATCTACATCACCCCCATTGTCCCCCGTCATCACCATCATCCCTGTCACCATCATCATCCTCATTGTCCATCTCCAGCATCCCACTGTCCCCATCATCCCCACCGCCAGCAGCATCCCTGTCACCCTCACCCCTGTCACCTCCCACCGCCCGCCATCCCCGTCACCCCCGTGAATTCCGTCACCTCCATCATCCCCTTCGTCCCCCCTGGTCCCCAACATCACCCATTGTCCCCATCACCCCCATCATCCCCCGTTGTCCCCATCATCCTCATCGTTCGCATCACTCATGCCACCCCCGTTGTCCCCATCATCCCCTGTTGTCCTCATGCCACCCCCATTGGCCCCATCTCCCCCATCATCCCCATTGTCACCACCATCTCCATCACTCCCATCATCCTCCATTGTCCCCATTGTCCCCAACATCACCCATCATCTCCATCACCCCGTCATACTCACTGTCCCCATCATCCCCCTTTGTCCCCATGTCCCCCATCATCCTCTCTGTCCCCGCCATCCCCAACGCTCCCATCACTGCCGTCCTCCTTGTCCCCATTGTCCCCAACATCTCCCA
>NW_010414968.1:0-4041 GCF_000710305.1 Buceros rhinoceros silvestris
CCACCGCCGCCGGGTCCCGAGCCCCAGCCCCTGCCCGAGTCGGCTCTGCAGCAGCCCACCGTGCTGCTGGCCATCATCGCCCGCAACGCAGCGCACACGCTGCCCCACGTCCTCGGCTGTGCCAGAGGCTCAATTCTTTGTTGCCCTTAAACAGAGATAGTTTTCTCTGCTGGAAAGTTACAATCTGGCTTAATTATTTTAGTCCTTTACCTTCCAGTCGACAAACCCACAGCAGTACAACGGCAACCTCAGCATCTTCTGATTATCATGACACCACACTTATCCCACAGAACAACTAACTGTGGGTCCCAAATGAGTTTTTGAAAGCAGGGAACAGTATCTCAAAGCTTCCTGCTGGGATCAGCGGTATCAGTCTCCCTGAACCAGAACTGCTAATACACGGTTCCGGAGGTCTGGGCTTTACAAACCAGTAGTATTGCTGGTAATCTCAGGAGCAAATTTCACTTAAGAGCAGCAGGCAGAACTGAACCAATGACAATTCGTGCTCTCAGCTCCTCTCTGCTTTCATTCGTAAGTCCAAAAACGCCACAGGTAACAGCTCCAGCGGCAACTTGAGTGTTCTGATTAGAGAAGGAAAGTTTCTCAAACCACCTGAAGGAGAGTGATTCTCTTGAGGTACGAGAGGTGACAAGAGCCAGGATTTGTTCCCTAATGGCAGCGGTACAGGTCAAAAGGGGTAACAATGCTTTCCCTGCACCGCCAGTTTCCCATCACTCTAAACATCGGCTCCCTCATCCCAGTTCCAACTGCACAGCCCACATCTCTGCTCCTCACCCCTCATGGCGTTTCGTGCCGGTTTCCTATCTGCTGCTACCCACCTGGATGTTCCCTGTCCCCTCTTTGCATCTCTTGTGACCACAGCCTTGTCAGGTGGAAGTTTTCTGCTGATGGAGAGCTGCGGCTGCCCCCAGCCCGCACACCGGGAGGGGTGCCTGCCCTGGCACAGCCTGGCTGCTGCGGCCAGGAGGAGGAGGAAGGGCCTCTCCGCACTCTGTCTGAGCCACCTGAACTGCCCAGTGGGCAAGTGCTGGGCGGGATCCTCATGGTTCTGCAGAGCAGGACAGGGACCCCGCGGAGAACTGCCGCGGGCAGCAGGGTTGGGGCTTCCAACAACGTGACATTTCCTGACTGCCATCCGTGTGAATGAAGGTGGGATCTTAACCTTATTTCCACAGAGTTTTTCGGCTCCGAGTTACATTTGGCTTTTTTAAACATATCAAACCCCACCAGCAGCGGGCAGGGAGCCCCAAGGTTGCCGGCCCTCAGCCCTTGCATCCGTCCCGTCCGCCGCCGCTCCCCACTGCGATGTCTGGGCACCAAAGCACAGCTACACCTGCCCAACGGCTGCTGGGGGCTGGGGAAGGTGTTTCCTCTGTGCCCGGCCCCGTGGAGAGCCGGGGAGGACGCTCGCACCTTCTCTCCCTTGCCGGGACATCGGGGCAGAGGTGGGTGAACACCCTGCTCCAGGCATCAGCTCCAGGGACCTGCAACCCTGTGGCCGGTCCTGGATGGTGGCACCTGCCGTAGCTTTTTGGCCTCATCAACAGGAAGCCTCTCAGCAGGGCTGGAGCAGCTGCCTGCCCTCCCACACCGCGGAGCGGAGCTGGGGTGGCAGCCCCTGCCGGAGCAGGTCAAGGCAGGAGTGGACTGCCCCATCGAGCTGCCTGGCAAGCCATCGAAAATGAAATTGCTATGGAAACCTAAAATGGTAACTACTGGACGTCCCGTCCCCCTGCCCATGGGCAGCCAGTGTCGGCGAGGTGGCTGGGCGCGCTGGAGCCGCGCTGCTGATCCTTGCTCTGAAGAGATGCTTGTATTCTCGAGTAGCTGCCTGCATGTGCTGACCCAAGCAGGATGAAGAGACGGAAGCTGATTAATTAACCTTTCGAGAAATCACACAGGATTTCCATCTGCCCTGAAGCGATTTGCGCTCTTTTGTATGGTTGATCCAGGCGGCATCAACAGCTCTGTTCTACCACAGACCATCTAGGGGTCTGGGACCCCTTCCCTGCATCCTCCGTTCTTGGGTCTTGACACCAGGCTTTTTCTGCATCTGTCATCTCAGTTCTGACAGGAACTTCTTGTGATTGGTGGTTGCGTTTGACTCATTTCTGGGGGTGCTCCAGAGCCTCCTTGACTGTCTGGTGTGGCCCTGTAGGTCTTCCCTGACAGTGTCACAGTCTGGGAGTTCTTGCTGAGAGTTTTCTCTCTTTGTGTTGCGTGTGGGCAGGGTTGGGGCTGTGTGTGTGCATGCTGTGCTTGTTTCCGTTGGAGCTGCTCTGCCCAGGGAGTGGTGTTGGGGTAGGAGGAAGAGCAGTAAGACTCTGTGGTTACATATTGAGATGCCATGACAGTTTAGGCAGTGGGTGTCCAGCCATCATGGAGGCAGTAGCCATCGACACGCTACAGAGATGGTCACTGTAGAGATAATGGGAGTCATGTGGGAGGGGCTGCCCAGTGGTAGCGAGGGAGGTTGACCCTCCAACGTGTTCAGGCTGCGGCGTCTGGGGTTTAGAGTGTGGTCTCTTGAACATCGGGCTGCAGCTCTAGCTGGTTTTCTTGAACAGGAACAAAAACAGAGCTCTGGCGTTGTGAAGCTGTTGCTTAGCCTCTGGGTGACTGGTGAAATCCTTGTATTCCAGATGAGAGGGAGGAGATCCACACCCTGGAGCAGTGGAGTAGGTGAGCAGAGCACCATCAGAAGGTGGGTCAGTGCGTGGTGTCGACAGGAACACAGGACTGGTGCTTGCATGACTACATTATGGATTGTTTTTTTTTTTCTTTTCCCACAACACCTTCTAAACAACAGATAGTGGGGAGGTGAGCACTGCTTCTCAGGTTTTAGCTTAGGCCTTGACACGCAGAGCAGCCATGAAGCAGCTAATAAGCAGTTTGCGGATCCCAAGAATGGAATGTTGTTGCCATGGGTAAGTCCCACCCTGGCCAGGCAGAATGTGCTCTATCTCTGAAATGGAGAACGGGGTAATACGAAGGTGTTGCAGCCCTCTTCCGTTATCAAGATGACGATGGACTACTATGATGAACCACAGAGCTAATATCAAGAAATATCGATTGCAACTGCTGTGCCAGCAAAGATGGTGGAATCGTGTCCTCAAGGTGAACTTTGCTCATTACAATGTCATTATAATATGAAAACACACCTCCATCCCAAAGGCTGCCTCCAAGGTGCAACCACTCCCCACTGGGCGTGCGCACTGTGTTTTGACAACTGCACCTTCAAATGCAAAGCGAGGGATTTTTAATCCAATCAGAATAATAAGAAAAAAATGACCAGAGTCACTCAAGTCCAGCCAAAGGTATAGAAACAATATAAAAGTTGGCGGACAAAAGGGGGACTTTGGGGAACAGAAGACCACGATCGAACCTTCGGGATCGGTCGACGGGCTGAACCTATCTTCTCCCCAACCCCATAGAGACACCTATTAGGTAAGAGCCCTGTGCTGTAAGCGTTTGATGATTATTAAACACTAAACAAACACATACAAAACTAACAGCCAGCCTGATGTTAGTATTGAGAGTTTGTTTTAAATCCATTTCGCAGTCAACACCTAAATGCTAGTATCATTCAAACCTGCATCTTGTAACGAATATACACAATAAATTATTATTGTTGATTTAATACTGAAGGGATTTGTCTCAGTATCGCTGCGAGCAACGGTCCCTGAATAGGTTCAGCAAAAATCCTCGAATCCTGTGGGCTACCAAGAGAGACTTTGCTTTCAGGACACTGCCAACCCGCCTAGCAGGCTGGCCAAGTTGTAAAGAACGCGAACAGGTTCCCCTTCTCCCTAACAGGTGTGTGCTGGACACGTTGGATACCAGGGTCTTGTCTTTCTTGTGAAGCTGGTGTGTTGGAAGGGGGGTTTCACAAACCCATTACAATTCGTCCAAGAAAGGAATTTTAAAAATCACCTCTACATACCTTGCCGGCCCCCCATTTGGTGACACCACGCCTCTTCTCTCTTCTCTCTTCTTTCTTCTTTCTTCTTTCTTCGCCGA
>NW_010414969.1:0-667 GCF_000710305.1 Buceros rhinoceros silvestris
CTACTCCTGTGCATCGAGGTGTAAGTGCAGTCGGGAGGATGACGTACAGCTTTTGGGTTCCGTATGGTGCTGTGTGAGCCTTGTCTAATAAATTAACACTATTTTCTCGACCGCTTCCTTGTGGTGCCTGGTGTGGATGGACCGCGTGGGGCAGGACGGCGTCGACAGCGTGGGTGAGTGTCGGATGGAGTAGGGGTGAAAGAGGTTTTGGGGTCACCTCATCCTCCATCTGGGCTGGAAGCCGCTATCCTCGATACTCGAAAGCAGAGAGTGAACCCAGGGATGACAACGCTGGGATTTCAGCAGCCCAAACTGAGCATCAGCGAGTAAATAACCCCCGAGCCTGGAATTTCCTAGAAAATAATCATGATAATTGCTGGAAAAAAACCCAGGTGTCCTCGCCAAGACTGCAAAACCTTCAACGGAGAAAAAAACGGTGGACGGAGACGCCGCGTCCCCAAAGAGCCCATCCCCAGGGACGGGGCATGTGCCATACGCATCCCCCTCCGAGGGGGCTTTTCGACCACCACCGAGCCCGGCCCGTGGATCGAAGGCTGGTTCTTGCGGGGAACTCGCCGGTGTGGAAAGTCTGAACCCCCGCGAGTGCCGGCGGCGCCTCTCTGCCCTCCGGGAGCTGGGGCTTAGATCAGGAAATGAGGAACAAGCA
>NW_010414969.1:899-1628 GCF_000710305.1 Buceros rhinoceros silvestris
AAAGCCCGTTTAATTATTAACAGGCAGCTCCAGCCCTTTGCTGGAGGTCGAAAGGGCTGGGGACAAGGACGAGGCTGGACTTCGGGGCAGGCAGAGGTTTTCTGGGAGCAGCTGTTAGATGTGTTTGGAGTTGTTCGGGTGGTTTAACCATCCTCCAGACTGGGAAAACTAGGCTTGGTATGAGATGGGGGCACCTTAAAAACCATGAGAGGTGGTTTCCTCTTGTTTCTCGAGCAGTCAGACCCCGTCCGGGCCGTGGAAACGCTCATACTGCCACGCAACGGCTTGTGGGCTCGGTGGAACGGCTGCGATCCGGCCCCGTGGGTGAAAAATCTCCACATCTCCTCCCGGTTCCTCATCCCCGTCCCATTGACACCTCCAAGACCTTCTCCCTCCGTCCCAGCCCTCCAGCACCCTCCGTTTGCTCCTGCCTTTGAACACGCCTAAAATGTGCCGGTTTTCTCCGCCAGTGCTGGGCTCGGTGGTGCCGCTGGGCTCGGGGTGAGGGTTCAGGGGAGCATCCCCAGCCCGGCCGGGATGCAGCCGGCATCCCGCGTCCTCCGGAAAGCCGCCAGCGAGCCGGGGGAAAGAGGGCCCCACGCTCAGCAACACTGGCTCCGACACAGCGCAGGGGCTGCGGATCAGCTCCGGCCCCCCCAGCCTGGGTGGGAAAAAAGGGGATTGTTGGGGGTTTATTTTTTTCACCCCCCTCCATCCTGGGATGCAGCT
>NW_010414969.1:1783-2226 GCF_000710305.1 Buceros rhinoceros silvestris
GCTTGGGGAGTCAGGAGGAGCATTTGGGGTCCCAGGATCCCAAATTCGGGGGTTTTATCGGAGATCACAGAGCAATGCCCTGGCAGGATCCTTTCATCTGGCTAAACCCAGCCTAAACCGCGCCGGCGTCCTCGGCGCTGCACCAAGTCCTCCTCTCCTCAATTTAAAATTCATCTCGCTGGGGAAAAAAAAAACCCAAACAAACCCTAACAAGCTCTCCCTGGTGATGGTTGCATCAATATGAGTTTAACGAATAATTTTTATTAATTATTATAATTTCTTCCCACGGCAGGCAGCGGTGCGGGGGGAGGAGGAAGGGGCCGGCCCAGGTGTGGCATTAGGACCCAGCGGATCCCCCATGCTGGAGGTAGGAGGTTTTTTTGGGGGTTTTTTGGGTTGTTTTTTCTTCTTTTTTTTTTTTTTTAAACTCCCATTCAGAGATT
>NW_010414970.1:0-4465 GCF_000710305.1 Buceros rhinoceros silvestris
TGCTCCGCTGCTCCGAGGATGGGCACGGTAGGTTCTCCCTCCGGGCATGGTTTGATGGCTTGCTTTGAACGGTCGTCAGGCTCGGTGCCGTAACCCCGTATTAGAGACGCTTGGAAATGGGTTAAATGACTGATCGGTTCCCTGCTGAAACGCCACGATGACATCGTGCCCCTTTAAAAATAACTTGCTGTCACGGAAGACACTCAAGTAATAACAGCGCTTCACGTTTTTAATACAGACTTTCACCCGAAAATGTCTTATTAGGTAATTAAATTGTCACACACAGAGTGAGCGCGTGAATGTCTTCACTGAAAGCACCAACTTCTAGGATCGAACTAAGGGAAAACTTAGGCAGTAATACTGCCTGAGAACTGAAGGTCAGAAAAGAGGAGTGAAAATTAAACTATTTTGCAAGAGTCCCCGTCCCTGGAGGGGTTTCCCAGCCGTGTGGAGGTGCTGCTGGGGGACAGGGGTCAGGGGGGACCCGGCAGTGCTGGGGCAGCGGGTGGACTCGATGATCTTGAAGGTCTTTTCCAACCTAAATGATTTGATGCTTCTGTGATTCTGTTATATGTAAAGCACTATGGATGGAATGACCGGCTGTATCAGCCATTCAGAATTAATGGTCCTTTTCAGAAACTGCTTCCCGCCTCAGGTGTGGAGAAATACAGTCCTATTACCTTCAACAGAGCTGCTGCCCAAGGAGAACTTGCAGGATTTGACTCAATTAGCTGAAATTTAATACAATGAAATACGTTTAAGATACCGAAATAGCAAGAGCAAGCACTCAGGAAGCAGCAGAAAGTGGGAATGTACTTAAGAAATTCTGACCTGCAGGTTTTTTTTTTTTATTAAGTGGCAATTTCAGTGGTCACAGATAGGGAGCAGGAGTTTGGAATTAGACGTCGCCTCAAAGGCAATGCTCATTTTATTAAAAAGCAGGCATTAGTTGCAGCATACTGCTCAAAGTGATGATACAACAGATGAAAATCCAGACATTCTTCATCCAGAGGCTTAGAAACTTCACAAGTAGGCTGTATGGCCAGTGTGTTTGCTGTGTTGTACTTGTATTCAAAACAAAATAATCTATTTAACCAAAGGCCTTTACTTGGCCAAGGAAGAAAAAGGCTGAGAGCTTCTTGTCACTTAACCCCCTGTGACTTTACACATGCTGTTTTATTCACCTCTTTTCCCTGAACAAGAGGAAATGCTCAAAAAATGCTTCCCTGGCAAGTTTTTTCTACCCAAAGACTTCTTTTTCTCTTAGCACATCTACCAGATGTTGTGAAGTGGGCATCTTCCCTTAATCAGCCTGGTTGTGTCACAACAGAGGAGAAGCACTGCTGTTTTGTTCTGAAAGGCTGGGGCAGCACTCGTGGGATTCCTCATGCAGGCTCAACTCCAGTTCTCTGTCAACATGGAGAGTTCTTTCTGAAGTCTTGATAGCTGATTACAAGACCAGCTTTTCCCCCGCCTGTATGGGTGCATACGTACAATTTCAGGACTGTTTTGCACAGCTGGTGCTCATCCGTGGTCCTATAAATATCATTGAAATTAACTGTATTTTTCTCTGTCTTTTACTGCTTGCCAGTTTATGACAATCTGTGCAGGAAAATAAACCTTACAGCTGAAAAAGTCTCCAAATTAACAGGATTTAATAATAATTAACTGGAAAATAAAAACCCCTCAGTGATTACTGACTTGCCCAGTTCATGGATGTTTTATTCATTGAATGACCTCCTTTCTGTTTAAAAATGACAACTCTTACTCAAAATATTTTTCAGCCTGTACACTATCTACAAAAATCTTCTTAAGGGTGCTAAGCATTCCTCTTCCCACATTTATTTTTTTTACTAAGAGCACAGCCTCCTTTTGTGTTTCTGGATCATTTACTGCCCTTACTCTCTCCTCCACAGCATCACCTTTAGCAGTGGCTGTGGAGAGAGCTATACTAACCCCCTTCTGGTTGTATCTTCGGCAAAAGCCATCAGTGAAGTCAGCTAAACTGCGCCTGAAGAATGAAAGTTAGGCCTAGAGAAGTAGCTCAGCCGAAGGGCTCTGTGCCCTTCAGCATGCGTTTTAAGGGCATAAGTGAAGTGATTCATTATTTCTGTACCTGCATTCAGCACCGACTTGATTTTTTTTTGTGTGTGTATGTGTTGTGTAATGCCTAGGAGAATCTGAAATGACTTCACGTAAGTGATTAATTCTTCTGTGTTTAGAACAGTGTAAATAAGTATAAACTGTACCAAATTTTGGAGGATTGGTAAACTTTGAAAAGAGAGGCTTGTAAAAGAGTAGCTGAGGCTTCATGAGAAGAGGTTGGTCCAAACTGCGCCTGGTATTGCTTCACCATTGTACTGAAGGTACAAAGAGCCAGAGTCCTTATTCAGTAGGAAAGCACGGAAAAGGTTGCTTTGCTAGTTAATACCTGTGTGGCAGGAGAAGCCATGATGGAACACAAAGGAGCCATTGCCTGTTTTTAGAGTTTCTCTGAGCGTTTAATCCATTTTCACTTACCCTCGTTTGCTCTGGACCCACTCTTTCTCAAACATACATGCGTAAGTAGTAGTAGTAGTGCTTGGTGTACTTTGGTCAAAATCCTGCTTCCTGTTCGATTCAGATAGCTCTGACTTGCTGTGAAGTGCACGAAGTACTTGGTTTTACATGGCTGTAACTGAGCCAAATGGTCCCACTGCCTATACAGTTGAATTTTGATAACGTTCAGTGATTTAGAGGATGGGTGTTACCAAAGGTTATTTGTGTAGGATCTTCTGTAGACAGGCAGGACCTTCTCTGGCTATCATCCAGGTTAGACAAGCAGAAGGCATCTCTGACATGGAAGCCAGAAAGCCCATTTAGTGTTGTTGTTGAGCTAATAATGTCTGTCTTTAATCAGGGAGTGTGTTAATTCAGGGGTGGCACTCTGTTAATCAGTATTTCCACACTGGTGGTGTGTCTGGTCTCAAGGGCTCAAGTCTGCCTTTCACTGGCTGTATGTAGGATTTCCCCCAGAACAGTTCAAATTTGAACCCTACCTGGATAAGAATGGCACCACCTTAGCCAACAGCTTTGTTTGTTCTGTAAAACCAGGGTCTTATTCCTGTGTTGTTCTGACGTATTGACTAAAATATTTTCTCATTTGCAGTAATAGTGCTACTAAGACACTCACTTAACGGAGATTGTTCTCTATCCTATTGGTTTCATTTACCAAGTGCACTTCTTTAAACCTACCACTACACCTTGGAGGGGATCCTCTGAAGACAGGGGGTTTGTCCATGCTTCAGGAGATTACTTTTTTTGGATCTAATTTCTAGTGATGAAGCATTAGAAGAAAAAAGTGCAGTTTTATTACAAAGCCACTCCGCAACACAAGCTTCCACTGTAGTAAGAAATGTGACGGGGCAACCATTTCTTTACAACTGATGATTCACCTAAGTTTTGGACCACTAACAGGGGCCAGTTGTGCATATTTTTCATCAAGGAAGCAGTGGATCAATTACCTCAAAATACCACTGTGAATATTCTCCTTTACAATATTTCTATGTGATTAAAGGCCTGTGATGGATGCACTTATGGCAGCAAAAAGGTACCTGACCAATACAGACTTAGAAAATCCCAGAATCCCAGACTGGTGGGGTCTGGAAGGGACCTCTGGAGATCATCCAGTCCAACCCCTTGCTAGAGCAGGGTCACCCAGAGCAGGGTGCCCAGGATGGCGTCCAGGTGGGGTAGGAATGTTTCCAGAGCAGGAGACTCCACCACCTCTGGGCTCCCTCAGCCTCACAGCGAAGAAGTTTCTCCTCCCGTTGAGGTGGAACTTCCCAGGTCCCAGTTTGTGCCCATTGCCCCTTGTCCTGTCACTGGACACCACTGAGAAGAGCCTGGCCCCTCCTCCTGACCCCTCTTTAGCTGTTGACCCCTCTCAGGCTGCCCTTCTCCAGCTGAACAGCTCCAAGGCTCTCAGCCTTTCCTTGACACAGAGATGCTGCAGCCCCTCCTCATCCTCGCAGCCTCTGCTGGACTCTCCAGCAGCTCCTTGTCTCTGTTGAACTGGGTAGCCCAGAACTGTGAAGCTCAGGACTCCAGAGGTGGCCTCACTGGGGCAGAGAAGAGGGGGAGGAGAACCTGCCTCGACCTGCTGGCCACCCTCTTCTCAATGTGCCCCAGGAGACCATTGGCCTCTTGGCCACAAGGGCCCATTGCTGCCTCATGGGCAACCTGGTGTCCACCAGCACTGCCAGGTCCTTCTCCGCAGAGCTGCTGCCCAGCAGGTGACCCCTGCCCTGTCCTGGTGCAGGGGGTTGTTCCTCCCCAGGGCAGGACCCTACACTTGCCCTTGTTGAACTTCATTCGGTTCCTCTCTGCCCAGCCCTCCACCCTGTCCAGGTCTGCTGTCCTGCTGTCTGCGAGGTGACAATCCTTGGGCCACCACAGTCCCACTGGACTTCAGTTTCATGATGGG
>NW_010414970.1:4559-4866 GCF_000710305.1 Buceros rhinoceros silvestris
AGGACTGGATGCAGCACCGACCCCGGGGGAACACCAGGAGCTACAGGCCTCCAACTAGACTCTGTGCCACTGATCACAGCCCTCCGAGCTCTGTCCTTCAGCCAGTTCTCAAGGCACCTCACTGTCCACTCATCCGACCCACACTTCCTCGAGCTAAAATGTGAAACTGGTGCTGGTGAACCTTGTACAGAGCAGAAAAAGTTTAAAATTTTTGAATTTCAGGGCTGTGAAAACCGTATTAGTTTTAAGTTGAAGATCTATGCTATAATAATCTTTGAAAGGCAGTGGGCAGTTTCACTACCAGTGT
>NW_010414971.1:0-8835 GCF_000710305.1 Buceros rhinoceros silvestris
CCCAGGAGTGGCCTGTGGCCTCGGGTTGCAGCCCCTTGGCAAGAGCAGGCTGTGACGGGTGCCCAGCCAAGGGGGCATGAGGGAAAGGGGGTGTCACTGCGGCAGCCTGTGCCTCTGCTAGGGGAGGGTGACACCTGCAGCTCTCCCTCTGGAAAGGCGCCGTGGCCGTAGAGTACCCGGCGGAGTGGAAGTCGCAGAGCAGCCGTGAGGGGGTGAAGGCACAGGCCGGGCCCCAGCGCGCGCAGAGCCGCCCTGGGAAGGAGCACCCAAACGCACCGGGCCGGCCATCGAGTCTGCAGAACCTGGAAATGGAATCAGGTGCGGGGCAGAGACAGCCCACTCCTGTGCCTCTGCGTGGAGATGGAGGGTTTGTCTTCCGAATTCAGAGTGGACTGGCTGAATTGAAAACGTTCATGTCCCTTCGTTTTAATTCTTTTCCCGATCCTGTAATATGCAGAGCTCGTATCATCCCGGGTTGTGATTCAACGGTTCTCATGTGAGATTTTTCTTTACAAAATTGATATTCATTAGTGTGTGAAACTACAGAAGCCAAAGCCTGTTGCAGTTGTTTGCAATTTTATGGCACTAAAGTGTACAAAGAACTTAAGCTCTGCCCTGTTTTCCCTGCAGATACTATTTTGGATGATAATACAGTATTTTGGGAGTGTACTCGATGCTCCTTTGAGACAGCCGACTTTCACAGTGTCTGGATACACACAGAGTGCAGGAGTTCTGCAAGTGATTTGAGCTCTTCTAAATGCAATCTAAATTTTAGTGAGGAGAACGAAGGCCACAGACTCCTGGTTTTCTGGAGCTTGTTACCTAGAACAATTCCCTAGAATCAGTTAACAAAAAACTCCCCACAGATCTAATACATTTGAGTGATCCTGTAAGTGTTTTCAGAATATTAGAAGGAAATAAAATTACAGCTCTGGGGAATTTTATGGTGTAACATAGAGACAGCACAAGGAAGGGGAAGAGGGTAAAAGTGTTACTGGAATTGTAATAACGTAAGATCATGAGTTGTGCTTAATGCTGCATGAGCATCTACATAGGTCTTCTTTAGGTTGTTCCACCTCACATAAAATCTACTTAATTAGTGGAAAGCTTTAAATAAAAGGTCAGAGTGAAGGTACATCTTGAGCAGAGATCCAGAGTCTGGATTATTTTAATTATAATCTGACACTGATTGCCTCTGCGTCTTGAACAAGCCACTAATAAAACCTGTTTTCACTGAAAAGTATGTTGTGTGTAGAACTTCTGTCAACGAGAAGTGCTGTTATAGGGTCTGGTAGACTGACCTTTAACTTACTTGTGCCTTTATTTTCTCTGTGGTAAATCTGACCTAGCTATTCACCTCAGAATTATGTAGGGACCCTCGTGCTTGTAGAGAGCGTTGAGATTAAGTGAAAATCATCATCAAGCTGCATTTTCATAAAGATGGTTGGAAAAGCAGACATGCCCTGGAATTGGAAGATGTTGCTATAGATTCAGAAATAGGACAGGTATCCAGAGAGTGCTTTTCCCCTGTATTCAAGTACTAGATGACAAAGGAAAAACTCTTAAGGCTGTGAAGTAGTCAAGAGGCACTCAACTGGTATGATTTCTGGATCTGAGAATTTTGGTGTAAAGGCCTGTTCTACAAGAAAGTGCTCTTGTCTTCATGCTCAGTCCTCTACTTTTTAGAATTACAGAATTGTGAATGAATGGTCTAAAGGTAAACACGATAATGTTAGGTCTGGTTGTTTATAGTAATGTAATATTCTGGTATGGAAAGCTCAGATCAGTCAATTTTGCCTGCAAATTAAGATCTCTTCCCCTACTTGCTTCAAAATAGATGGTAAAACTATTCCTTGTGTGCTTTTTTCCCCACATCCTTGTACATCTTGGAACTGTTTCAGTGTGTAAAGGCCTCCTGTATCATTTTGGTAGTAAGTGAGTTTACAGAAATGAAGCAGCTACTGCAAACCTATGTGTATAGTCTGAAAACGTTTAATTTCATGCTCACCATGTCTTCAGCGCAGGGATATACTGTCTCCTCTTGGGACCACAACATATGGGCAGAGACAAGGCTCAGTTTGCCGTAAGCTTCCGCCTCTGAATGGCTTGCAGTGCCCGACAGATCCAAGGGAACTATTTGACCTCCCTGCATGTGCCTTTCAGTCAGTCCTCATCAGTGTGCTGCTGCGGGTAGAGCAGACATGAAAATTTGAGTAGGACCACTTTAAAGCAGGTATTGTACACCAAAAAATCTTTCTTTGCCTGTTTATTTTTGTTAAGCTCTCTGGCAAGATGTTGGAGTTGCATTTTTATCAATATTTGATGAGTAGCATTTCTGAACAATAGTGCAAAATAATTTAAAAATTAGATTGGTGAGAAAATTTTATTGTTTAGTAAAGGCAATTGCTCTATGTCTGATTCCCCCACCCCTTTGCACATTTCATGACAGATACTAGGAATTGACCATATTTCTAGTATCTGTAGAAATAAGAGGAATTAAAAGGAGAAGATTGCTACAAAAGCTGACTGAGTCTTGAAACTCAAAAGACCAACGCCTCTATCAGAGCTGAAGGGAAGGCAGTGTTTCATTTAGGCTGAATGATATTACTTCCCAGCTCCTGCGTAATGTTTAATAAATAAGAGATGCACATAATTCAGTGTCTAATTTTAAAAAATAAGTGAGATGATATATTCCTCAAAAGAGAGAGAGTCTGCCTTTTAGTAATAAACAGCATCTGCTTTGTTTTTCTCCAAACTGAGAGGTAATTGAACTGACAATTCCAAGCTGTCCAGAAAATGACAGATGACTGAACTGGGAGTAGGAAGAAAGCAGAAGCGCTTTTGTGCTAAAGAAAGGGAGATGGCACACGCTATAGCTGGATCTGGTTCCCTTTTACAGATTTCTTTCAGAGCTTAAGCAGCTCTGAGTGACCCCAGCCAACTCATTTTATTGTTTAAATTCTTAAGAGCGGCAATGGCTGTTGCAGTTCCCAGGTAGAGCAGCATTTCCTACTCACTTTTATAAGTCTTGTCTTTTTTTCTCTTTGTCCATAGAAACACATGTGGAACAGAAGAGAATCTCTCTTTATTGCATTCTTCCTAGCTCATTCAGCTGTACTGTAAGATTCATGGGTGTTTTGGACCTTTTTTTCTGCTAGCTTTGAGGCTGAGCTAACTTTTCTTGTCTCCTGGTCTGTAAAAGTCAGAACAGTCCCTGTTTGTCTCACATGGTGATTAAGCTGCTTCACAAGTGCTCCTGAGATTTGTAATTGTGATGCTGTTTTGGCAGGATCAGCTGTTCTGTCTGGGTCACAAGCATCAACACGTATTTACTGCACTTGGGCAGACTCACAGAAACATGCAGTTGTGGTAACATTCAGTCTGTGTGTGAGAAAGCCAGAGCAGAGCACGGGGACGGTTGCTGAACAGGGAGCGCTGCCTAATGGTTAAGGCAAGGGTTAGAAGTCAAAACCTATGAGCTGTGTTCCTAACAGTGTGGATCGTGGCGGTGGTGGTGGTATGGCTCTGGGCAAGCCCTCTATGCCTTTGTTTCCCTGTTAGCAGAATCTGTGTTAGCAGAACACTGGGGTGCGTATGTGTGTATATCCATCACATCCCTTGACATTGCTGCCTTTATGACTAACGCAAAACTGCAAAATAAAATGAAAGGAACATGCAGCAAAACAGTTAGCAAGCCATTCTCTGTCCTGCTGTCTGAAGGACAGAGGAAAAAACCTGTCCAAAGGTGGTGTCTTAGCTGTGCTGTCTGATTCTCTCATTAGTACTGTCACACGATGTTCCAGGCATGTAGACAAGGAACCTCGATCTTGATTTAAGGTTTCAGAGAAACTCCAGTAATACCAGTTAAGTCTTGTAGACTCCATCAAGAGGCCAGGCTTGTTTGGTGAGCATTTTAATACTTAATTATGAATGAGGGGCATTTGTTGCCTTTCCTCTCTGTGAGGAGTATCTGCGGGTCTGTTGCATGTGGCTGGACTTCAAGACTAGCACACACCTAGATGGCAGATTTTCTCAAGGTGTTTTAGCATCTTCCTAGATCAAGTCATACTCATTGCTCTTTTGTGGCATTAGGCATGTTTGGTGAGGCAATTTCTGCTCCAAGACAGACTCAAATATCTAGTAAATGTAACAGTTTTGGCTTTTATGGAGAATGTCCCTGGCTTGATTACTACATGGAGGCCAACGTGCGGGTTGATGTTGAGAAGAAAAAGCAAGAATATCAACAGCCCAATTCCCAGCATTGCCTCCTTGCTGTGCTTGCATTCCTGGCATTCCCCTGTTTGCTGCACCCATTTTATTTCTGCGCATCCCAGACAGAGGTATACAGCAAGTCAGCTCCCTACAGCTGTCAGAACAGTCTTATGGCATTACATTTTCAGCTTGCAAGAAAATGGAGCAGGGTTATCTTGAGTTGCCTATTCTGCATTCCCCATAGTGGATTGTCGGAATTGTTTTCTATGGGAGGAAGCTTTCTGTCTTGGTTCGTACATCAGGCTGTTTATGTATGTACAGCTCGGGTAACACATACCATGTTATGCTGTGTGAACTGCAACAATGCAGTCCAGAATCACAGTGGGAAATTTTGAGCATCTTCAGATGTGTTGAGCCAGTCAAGGTTTTGCTTTAAAAAAAATGACTACAATTCTTTGAAATCAGGAAATGTGTCAAGAGGAAGAAAGGTGCACATTAGCAATGTATTTTATTGCAATTATTATGCCAGATTGTGTATTGTAGTCACGATAATCGCAGATCCTCCTGTCTGAGGAGAGTGGGCTTAGGAACAAATGTGAAGACAACAGAAGGGATGAAGTGAGACATCTTGGGGAGCTTTAGCAGGAAGGCTTCCTCTGCCCGTGGCTCAGCAGACAGAGGCTGAAGCCTGTGGAATGCAGGGTTAAACCACGTTGTTGTAAAGAAATTGCTTACACTTCAGGAGCTTGTCAAGAAGGCGATCTGCCTGTGCAACACCAGTGCTGGTGAAGCAAGGACTTGCTCAAGGCCACAGAGGTTCCTTCTGTTAGAGCTGGGATGTGATGTCAGATTCTAGCCACTGCCAGGCAATTCCTACCCATGCTTAAGGCGATTATACCCACCCCATGTTATCTTTGATACGGTCAGTATCTAAAGTACTCAGATGTTAGAGGTTTTCCTCTTAATTGATTAAAAAACCTTAAATAACTTGTCCTCATGCAACTTTGCATCAAGTTAACATCCACGAATTAAGGGTCTACAAATTAAGATTCACTTTTGTTCTCCACTGGAGTGCGGATTTCTCTTGTTGTAGCCTCTGTTCTGAGAGGTGTGATCGATTGCTTTCTGGGCTCTTTCTGTGTCTACCCCCAGAAGTACCCTGCTCTGGTTAAACTGGCTCATAGTGCACGCAGAACACTAGACCACTCTAGCTGCTGATTTCATTACTGTGTCAGTTCACAAGCCTTTAACTTGTGTTTGCCAATAGAGAGAACAGATATGAATCAAAGGTAGAGCAAATATTTTCTGCCTGTGAACTCTCTCTAAGTTCAATAGCTCTCCCAATAGTTCCTCGTTGCTCTTTTGTTTGAGGCAGAGGCCCCTGGGCTCCAATTTAAGCTCTGATGGTTAGTTTTCAAAACCACCTTTGAAGTTGCATGTGTTGATGCTCTCAGCAAGAGGGAGTGAGAGGTCACTTCTTTATTCCTCGAATGAAAAGAAACAGTCTGGAATATCTTCCCGGTTAGCATTTAGTTTATTGCATCAGCCCTACAAGGAGGTTCATTTATTGCACACAATAGTACTAAGAGGGTGACAAAAATTAGGAATATGTACATCCTGTCTCTCAATACCTGCCAAAGCTGCTTGCCTGGAGAAGCAGAACAGAAGGCAACATGGGCTGAGTTCATGCATTTGCTGTGACAACTCTAGAAAAAGTTTTTTAGATGATGCAAAGATGATGAATGGGAGTTCTGAGTCCTAATAATGTAAAAGTTTCCACAAAAAATTAATTTCATTGCAAGGACACAGACATTAGTGGAGCATAGTTGATAAAGAGTATGTCAAAATAAGACACATTATCACTAAGGTTTGTCTTCAGCAACATTGATATGCACTTAAATGCTATTCTAATGTTCAACTTTAACTGTTGTCTTTAGTCAGTAACACGGTATTAATATGAATATTCCAAGCAGCAATTTTAAACCTCCAGTGGCTGCTTACACAAAGATACGGTTTTTAACAAATATTCCTCTGATCTATTTGAGGCAAACCCCATACACTTAATTCCCCAGACTGCTCTGAGAAATTTAAAAAGGTATCCAAAAGAAACATCAGACACCAAGCTTTTGATTACCCTTAGTACCTCTTAAAATACTTGGAGCTAAGCTTAGATTATATTTTATCACCACGAACTGTCGTAGACAACTCGAGCTATTCCTAGACTTACAGAAAACATTTGAAATTGATCCTCTAGCAAAACAATGTTGCCTTTTTCATCCTGGCTTACAGCTCTGCCTGGAGTTCAGCTTTTGCTGCAGCGAAGCTGCACCGTATCTGCACAGCGAGATGTGTATTTTTTTAAAGCATTAACTTGTTTGCAAGCTGGAGGAACATTCTACATTAATTGGTTTGTAAGCAAGCGTATCTCAGCGACTCCTTTATCAGGAATATCTTTCTGTAACACTGTGATCTCTGCTATTTCTAAAATCTGTTGCTTGTTTGATTTTTGTAGGACTGCCCTTTTAAAGTCGAGCAGCTGCAGCCTCTTAAAGTAGCCATCATTCAGCTGGCAGCTGCTGGACATATCTGGCTTTCCAAGTCCAGCTAAAAGTGGCTGCTATAACGTTTCTGAGATGTTATTTAACTTATAGAAGGCTTACTAAGGACTTCTAAATCCTCGTTTTGAGGTCATACATGAAACCAGAGCTTCTGTAAGACTGCTCTAGGAACGAGTACTGGGGACTTAAGGGATCTTGGAATCTAGCTCCGATTTCATTAGTCTTTGTCATCCTAGATGAATCACTTCTGCATCCTCAGAGAGAATGCCTGTAACATTTGTAACATGCTCAACTCCTATAGCTCCTTTTCTCCACCCTTTCCAATTTTTTAATGAAGTACTGGGAGAATTCACACCTTCCCCAACACCCAAATCAGAGAACAAGTTAAAACCCCTTAAGTGTAGGGCTATTAGGAGGAGAAAATTATCTTGCTAAAGGTTTAAACCAGAAACTTCATCCAAAAAAAGCCTCTCAGGAATCTTTATCAAGCTGCTTAAGGATTTTCAATGGGAATGTCAGCAGGCAGTGTTTGCAGAACGTGCTTTGTGAGCTAGATTGTACCAGGTAGCAGTGCATAGTCTGATGTTATTCTAATCTTGATATGGATGAAACCACGACCCCCCTGCAGAGTACAGCTGGGGAGATCAACCCATGTGGTGGCTTATTTAAAAAAAGAAAGTAGGTTTAATCGTGGCAGAAAATACGCATCTCTGCCACAAAACAAAGTATTGGTTATCTGTGTCTGAATTAGATGTAGGCTTGGTCCAGAATAATCCTAAATTTACGTGAGCCCAGATGTGAACTCTGCAGTTTGGCTCGATACTGTGGCACACGCTGTGCTTCAACTTCACGTGCAGTTTCAGCACCTTTCTGCAGGTTGGGGTGTATGGAGCAACCTGTCTGAGGGGCTGGAAATTAACCCATATAGCTGGCTTATGCTTTCAGGGGTGCAGGAGTATAGCTGTAGGAAACCTCTAATTCAGAACCGAGCTTTTCTCTCCAGAGCCAGAGGAAAGCTTTTTTTATTCAGTAGTTTACTGGGGAATTGAGGACTGATGTTTACCTAAAGCAACTATTTTACTGTATGGTGTAATTAGAGTCTTTTCAAACTAAAAGAATGTCAGGAGGGTCATGTAGTTAAACCCTGGAATTAGTCACCTGGGCAATCTGAATTTTGCCCTCTGTGCATATTTTAATTGCAGTGTGATCACACTGTTGTGGGTTGTTGTTTTTTGTTTTTTCCTGCAGCATGGGTGCCGTGATCAGTACTCGGGAGGGATGGCAGTTGTCACGTAACAGCTCTACCAGGTGTATGTTTGCTCTCAGAGTTCGGTGAGCGGTTCCACACCCCTCCGTGCTCGCTCAAACACTGCGTGGACAAGCTCGGCTTTAACGCTGGTGCTGAGATTTCCCTGGTAGCTACGGGTAGCTTCTAAATCCGTTCCTCCTTGCTAGCTGCACGCTGCGGTAGCCTGCCCGGTCTTACAGGCAGGCGGAGGCACAGATAAATCAGTCTGGAGAAGAGGAGGCTCAGGGGGGACCTTATTGCTCTTTATAATTATCTTAAGGGAAGTTGTAGGGAGGTGGGGGTCAATCTCTTCTCCTATGTCAAAAATGACAGGACGAGGGGGAATGGCCTTAAGTTGCGCCAGGGGAGGTTCAGGTTGGATATTAGGAAAAAATTCTTTACAGTGAGGGTTATTAAGCATTGGAACGGGTTGCCTAGGGAGGTGGCGGAGTCCCCATCCCTGGAAGTGTTTAAAAATCGTGTGGATCTGGTGTTGAGGGACATGGTGTAGGGACCCTGGCAGTGTAAGGGTAACGGTTGGACTCGATGATCTTTGAGGTCTCTTCCGGCCGGATGATGATTCTGTGATTCTGTGAAATGCTCTGCACAAGCCCTGAGTGGTCTCACCTCCGGAAACCCGAACTCGTGGCCTCCTCCCCGGGCGGTAAATGCAGGCTCAGTATTGCAGGCCCTGTACCGCTCCGGTGCTCGGGAGGGCTCGGTACCTCGGCTGCTGCCTCTCCCCGCTGGCCTCCACGCAAATCCTGCGGCGAGCCG
>NW_010414972.1:0-2176 GCF_000710305.1 Buceros rhinoceros silvestris
GCTGTCGGCCGGGCTGTGCCGAGCGGCCGGAGGCACCTGTCGCCTTCGCCTCCTCGAGAGGCGCCTTGGAGGGTTATTAACTTTCCGTGCCAGCAACAGGGCCTTAAGCCTTTTCCGCTGGCGGCAGGGGAAGGATGTTTAACTACGCTAATCCAGTTTTTGCCAAGAGGTGCTTGCTTTGCTATTTTCAGAGAGATCCTTGTAGTCCATTAACTAATGGTCGCCACTGCCAGCCCAGCGTCACCGAAGCAGCTCACCTTAGAGCTGCTTGGCATGGTGTTTCTCACGGAAGAGTGATGTAGGATCTGTAAGCCAGGGCAGGGATCAGTGATATTGTTGGGATACAGGGAGATGAAGCTGCAAAGTGTCAGGACACAGCTGTGAGAATTTACAGTCCCTCAAGCCTTTGGGAAGAACCTTGTTACTTCTCATTGTTTACTATTGGCCTGTTACTAATTGACAGAACACCTTCTGTCTCCTGAGCTAGTTGTACCTGTATACCATCACTGCAATGGTAGGATTAATGAATAAGTAAGTACTTCGCAGTACTTACACTGTCCCTTATTGATGGGCCACTTCCAATCAGTGAAGCTGGACACGCTCACTCAGGCATCTGAGATGTGCAGGACTATTTCATTTCTCTGGGGGACGGCTGTCCTCCATCTCCTCTCAGCCTCATCACAATAGAAGTACAAACCAGCAGCTTTCTGACAAGCCCCACATCTCCAGATAATCCAAATTTATCTGTTTCTCAGTAAGCAAGTTGATAAAAAGAAACCTCAAGTAGTCCTTCAGGCTAAAATGGAACTGCAGACAAATGATCTCGTGCACACATTTGTCCCATGTTCCCTTTTCTCCAACAACCTCTAATTTACTTAATCTTCTATAACACTGAATATTTTCGGAAGAGAATCTAACAACCTCTACAATCTACTACAGTTTGGTAGTGAAGGAATTTGTTCCCTCTCCTTATATTCATTAATTAGATCCAAGACAATATAATGAAATTTTCCTTTTATTTCACTTAAACAGCAAATGTTGGTTTATTTTGTACCATCTCTTTTTTAGGGGTTAGAGATCTTCATAAAGTATCATGAGCATCGAATTCAACGTTCATTGCACAGTTTGAAACAAGAAGTCAATGTAAGGAAAAAAATCCGGGAGTTTAAATAACTAATTCAATTAAACTCTTGCTTTTACTGAATACAAAGCTGCAGGTAAATAAATACACACTAGCGACCCCAACACAATTCTTGTTCCTCCTCCAGCACGGCTAGCGAGTGTTTGTTGTTAAAATTTCTGCCCGAGGCCAACAGGTTTCTCTGATGGAGGCAGACGTCTCTACTGAAATACATTTAGGACTATTACGGCTGTATTACTTTCTGTAAGTAAATTAAAAAATAACGCTCAAGTCACTTCTGAAATGCCTCGTCCAAGAAGAGCCAGCTTTGCGGTTCCAGCTCCTCAGGAAAGGACACAATAAGGACATAGCTCACCTATCAGCTGTTCAGCCAGGAAAGCAAACGTCACTCTTGCTGCTCTGCGCGGTGTCAGAGGACGGCAGTGCCAGAGAAGTGGCTGAAGGAAGGTCTCACTCATCTACCCTCACATTAATCTTCTTTCCACATAAAAGGACATTTCAGAAAGCCGGGCCTATTAATCCTTCCTTAAAATGCCATATAAATCCTGGGGGGGGGGTGTGGAAAAAGCAGGTTGACACAGTGTCAACCTAGAGGAAAGCTGTCATTTGAATCAAAGCTCCGTGGCCAGGCACAGTGCGTTCTGCAGAGAGAAGTAAATCAGCTTTTTCTGCAGCCGTTCTGGGCATGGGGATTCGCTGATAACAACTTCGATCCTCCACATTCGGGCACACTACCAACATATTTACACAGCACCAGTCATCCCCTTTCCTGTTAACAAAATTCACCTTTGGCGCTGAGCTATTCGTATCATTACTTACCAAATAAATTTTTACCAAAATTTTTTCTGTTTACCAAAATATCCTTTCTGACTACAGAGTGGCTTAGGAAAATATATGTGCTATATGCTCTGCGTTCTAACAGCAGCAAACCCTGACTATGTTTAATACAACAGAGCAATCTCGCAGATTTCTGAGACAGGTTTTTACAGTTTGTCAGAAGGGCTTTGAAACAGTGAGAGGCTCACGGCTGGCTAT
>NW_010414972.1:2265-4428 GCF_000710305.1 Buceros rhinoceros silvestris
GAGCGGCCGGCGGCTGCCTATGGCCAGCAAGGCTCGGTTTTAGTCATAGATCCATTCGTGAGCACAGCTTCTGTAATCAACCAGCTCTTCAGGAGTGAACCATAAATTGATCTCGGTCTCAGCACTTTCCACAGAATCACTTCCGTGAATGATGTTCCTAGGAAAAGAGAAGGTGGGTATCAAAGGAATGTAACCCTCACGCAAAGCAAAGCACGATTCTTTTTGTGAAGTGGTCTCCGTCATGGAGAGAAGTTTTAAGTAATTGTAAAGCAGTGACAGGCAGAGAGTGTCCAGCCCCAGCTTTGCTCATCGGGGAGGACACAATCCGATTTCCATCTTCAGATCGTAACACTACATGGGCGCAGGGGATGGCAGCTCCGTGCATGAGATAGAGGAGGGTGGAGCACCGTTACTGTGTATATCGTGGCAAACCACTGGATATTCTGTGTCTTTAATTACAACAATAGTTTCAAAATGTACCTTCCAACTTGAACGCAGAGGTCACCACGAATAGTGCCAGGCTTGGAATCGAATGGATTAGTTTCCCCCAACATCACCCTTCCAGTCTTAATCACGTTAAGACCTTCCCACACCTTAAAAAAAAAAAATCCATTGAGATTATTAAACCTTAGCAGTAGAAAAAGTAGCGAGAGTCAATCACACCTTCCAGAATTACCCAGCGCTCTCTGCATCACGGTGCAAAGCACCATCTGAACATTGCTAATAGCACGACATCTGTCAGATTCTTGAAGCATCTGCTGAAGTTCTTCCCTTCTGCACAATACTGCTCCTTGCCAAGGATGGGAAGAGAACAATTTTAAATCCAATATGATAGAGCCTTAAAGAAAAGGAGCTAACAGCACGTCTTCCTAATTACAGTAGTTGAATCTAGGTTTTTAAGACCTTTTAGAAGTAAACTGGAGTTCAATAGCTAATACCATCTTATTGCAGGTAAGACAATTAAACAGTATGTTCTTCCTAGCTGAGCTTCATTCTCAAGAACTCACCATAGCTACAACAGGTCCTGAGTGCATATACTGCACCAGACCGTCATAGAATGGCCGGTCTTTCAGGTCGATGTAGTGTTCTCTCAGAAGGTCTTCAGAAGCCTGCATCAAAAACCAACCAAACAGTAACGAAAGCTTTAGAGCGCACTGAAATCACAGAGATTAACCACAGAGCACTATTAATCCCGGAACTTCCACACTACAAATTCAGCATCTCTAGCACCTTCCTCCAAGGACTTTCAGTCGATAGGAATTTCAACTGTTTGCTTTAACCACGGGTGAACTTAAAATATCGTTTGCCAGAATGGGCAGCCTATGTGAGCCGCTATTTGTTGAAGATGTTCAGAGATATTTATTAGGTACAGCAGGCACCTAAAAAAATATTCTCTCTTCAGACTAAAGACATCAGGTTACTAAAATTAGCCTGCTTAGCGTGTCTAAAGCATTTAGCCAGAGCTAGGAATTGGATCTTTTCCAAAAATACCCAAAATATCCAAAGACTCGTCAGGATTTCTGGTGTAATTGTTCTGAAGACTACGTTTGCCCTTGTAGCACGCTGCTCTGTTTTAAGGCTGAGATTCTATGAAAAAAGGGGTCATACGAGTCAAGGAATTCTTACATGTATTAACTTCATGGCCACCAGTTTGAATCCTTTCTGTTCAAACCGCTTGATGATCTCTCCCACCAGTCCCCGCTGGACTCCGTCAGGCTTGATGGCGATGAAAGTGCGCTCAGCGATAGAAGCCATCGTCCTAAAGGGGAAGGGAATAAAAGTCATTACTCCAGGCAAGTGCAATCACAGTGCTGTATCGCGCATCGTATCAGCCATTATTATCACGAAAGCGGCTTCATCTGCAGGCCATCGACCCGTGATCCGCACCGACGTGATAAATCAATCACTGTGCATGGGTTTTCACAAGTGCTACAAAAGTGAATTTAAAGCATTATCTAGGTGCCAAATATAGAAACAAGCAATTAGCAAGTATTAAAGAAGCTCTGAGTGGAATGGAGGGTACGGACTGTCACAGATACCTCTGCAAGAGCTGCGTGGGAACCTGCTGCCCGCAGTTTAAGGCAAGCGCGGTTGAGCCAGGCCCCGCGCACCGTTCTCCTCAGCAGACCAGCATCCCCGGTGGGTCGGGTTCGGAGGGGCTGC
>NW_010414973.1:0-281 GCF_000710305.1 Buceros rhinoceros silvestris
GAGCCCGCCGGGGGAGGCCGTGGCCACCTCCAGGCACCATTAAAGCCCGTGTCCCTACGATGCCCGGGAGAAGAAAACACTCCACTGGCTCCGAGTCAAGGCGGGGGGTCCTGCTCCTTGTCCTGCCCCAGGCTGGTGGGGGTCCCTGTGGGAGCAGTGATTTGGGCAATATTTGCTTTGTCCTCATTAATCCCAAGCTTGGTGGAGTGGCAGACGTGGCCGCTCCTGCCTGGGCTGCCTCGCTGCCATCCCCGCTTTGGCTGGTTCGGGCCCAAATTTGG
>NW_010414973.1:386-11409 GCF_000710305.1 Buceros rhinoceros silvestris
CTTTGGCTGTTACGGTCAAATATTGGTGGGGAATAAAGGGGAGGGCAGCGTCCGTGGAGCAGCAGGCAGCAGCAACGAGAGGGCTGTGTGAACACAGGCTGATTAATCAAGTTAATTAAGCAGCCCTGTCAGGAAAGTAGCAGCAGCCACTCGCAATCTGTTGCTGGTTAGAAGCACACAGACTTCGGCATGGGGACCTTGAATGTCTAATCTCTGCGGTTTGAAAACAGCGATGACAGGGAGAAAAAAAAAATTCCCTAGAAGAAAAAATGCTAAAAATGCCTGTTCTCCATGGGACACCCCTTGCCCGGCATCATGGAGCGGGGGCCAGCCCTGCCATCAGGGTCTTGCAGGCTGCACCAGGGAGCTCTTTGTCACCAGGGAGCTGCAGGGATCATGATGAGGATGAGGATGGGGCCTGGAGGATGGGGTTTGTTCTGAACTGCCGGCCGTCCTCCCCAGTGTGGGGTCTGGCTGAGGGGGGGACTGAGGCGTTATCCCCCCACCTCAGCATTGCTCCCTGCTGTGGGACAAACAAAGAGGAGAGCAGCAGAAGGAATCTGCAAAAGCCTGATGAGATGGAGATTTGCAATTACCTGGGTGGGGAGGAGGGAGAGGGGGAATGGGAGGAAATGGGACACAGGGCATGGATGGGAACACGAGGAGCAGTGCTTCTCCACGGGATGACATCTCCTTCCCCAAGAGCATCTTGTCCAGGAGCTGGTGGAGCTACCCCAAAACCCAGCCCCAAGGATGGGTGCTTTGGAGGGGATGGTGTGGAGAGGAGAGACAGGTGCCTTGTGGGCTCTGCTGGGCCACGCCGAGGTCACGCCTCATCCCTCGGGGCAGAGGTGGCCATGGTGATGGCCCTGCCCTGCCAGGCCACCTTGGGAGCATGCCATCCCCTCCACGCTGGGCATAACCGTGGTGATGGAGCAGAGATTCTCCAGCACGAAACGACTGTCCCCAAGGGAAGCCCTTGGTGGAAGGAGACCCAGCCCGGGTGAGCCAGGGTTTCCGAAGGGCTGTGCTGGAGCAAAGCTGCCTCTGCGTGGTCCTTTCCCTGCAACCTCAGGTGGATCGTGCAAGATCTCTGTATCACTGCTTCTCTTGCAGCAAAATGGGAGTCATCACTGTTAATTACCTACCTCACTGGGAATTAATTAATGTTTGCGCTCCACTTTGAAAAGGCTGATTATTAATTAGAAGATTATACGTCAAATAAGGGCAGCCACAAGGCATGAGTAGAGCTGACGGCCCTTGCAGGTGTAAAGCGTGGTCCACAGCATGCTGATAAGGGGTCTGCAGACAACGGCAGTGGGAAAAAGTCCTGCAGTAGCTCTGGGGTGGTGGGTTAGAGATGGGGAACATCGGCCGGAGGTGGGGAGGCCACTGTGGCTCACGGGGGTCTTGGTCAGCTGGACGGTGCATGCACCAGAGGGGTGGGATGCTCCACTCCGCTGCAGCCCAGTGAGCTGGTTGGGTGGAGTGGGGCTGGGGAGCCACAGATCCGAGACAGCCCATTAGGCAGGGAGGGGAATTACCGGGCAATTAGCATCTCTTGATTATTGGGCTGGATCAGAAAGCAATCAGTCCGCCAGCATCCGGCGGGGCAGAAACGCTGGCCCCGGGTCTCCCGGCAATCAGGGGCCGTGGGATTTGGCCTCGGTGGGAGCGGCAGGATGTGGCCCGCAGCACACGGCCGGGCGACACCGCTTCCTCCCAGCCTGAAGATGCTTTGATAGCAAAGCCACCAGCCAGTCCCCGTGTTCACCACCCCGGCCACGCACAGGGCCATGGGCCAAGGCAGCTCCGCTGGCCACTGCTTGGGGCTCTCCCCGCCTCTGCTCCGGGGGTGTCGCAAGAGCGGGGAGGAGAGAAAGGGGAACCGAGCAAAGAGTGCCCTGGCTGTCGTGTTACCCTTGAGCAGACATCGCAGACTCCCAAGTTTCTTTGTTTTGCTTCACTTCTCCCTGCTTGTCCTTGGCGCTTGGCTCGCCCCAGCTCTGGACAAAGCTATCTGAGGGAGGATCCTCCTGCCCTTCGCTGGCTGATATGTCTGGGCTTGAGTTGCTGCACTCGTGGAACAATATGTGAGCTCTCCTTCCCACTCGCTTCTTCCAGCCCTTTGCTTATGCAGAGACGGCATCTGGTGCACATTTGGGGAGAGGAAGGTCAGAGTGGGGTGGGAGGTAGTTCCAGCAGCTTTTGAGGCTGCCTTGAATTTCTACACATCCCCTTCAGCTCCTCCATCACTGCCCTCGCCATGCGCTCAGGCCTCCACTCTCTCCCTCCTGCTGCTGTGACAATGAGAAAAGAGGTGGAAACTTCTGAAACCAGCCCAGTTGCTTGAAATCACCCTCCTGCAAAAATCACGGAGGCTTTTCGGAGCGCTGCTTTTCTCCTCCCTTCCTGCTCCCCAAGGGGAAGAGGGAAAGACACTGGCCACATCCCCTATTTCGCAGGCCCGGGGAGCATTCCAGCACCTTCCTTTTTTTCAATTCACTCCTTGCAGCATCAGCTGCAATGGGGATTTGCAGGAGGTAAAATTTAAGCAGGAACCCCAAGCCCATCTCGCCCTTTGCAGATGTTTTGGGAGCCTCACCACAGCCCCCACCTCTCCCTTTACAGGGATATGTTCTGCGTTAAAATCTGAAGCAAACCAGCCCCTGACATTTCCCTGACTCGGTGTGTTGCATCCCTGATGCCAGCTCATCTCTGATGAGCCGCAGACTCTCCTCTCCCCCTGCAAGCAACGCTCTCCACAACCCGAGGTTCCTGCTCCTTTGTATTGATCCTCTCGAGCTCTCTCTGATTTATCGGTCAGTGCTTGTTCCAGGGGGAGATGGATGCCTTTCCCTCTGCAGTTTTCCGTGTGCAAGAGACCCTTCTCCCCGATCTGCTGCGTCCGCATGGATGGGCTGACGGTGCGTTGAGCATCCCTCCCCTCCACAAAGAAGGTAAATCATTACATTGCGTCATGCTGGAAAACTGTATCGGTTCACCGCTTTCCATCTTCCAGACAACCTGTGCTAGGTTTCGCTGAGGCTGTTGGAAAGGGCACAGCCCTGCCCAGGTGGCAGAGGTGGTAGAAGGGGACACGTGCCAGGTTTGCAGCCTGCTGTCCCTGATAACAGAACTTTGCTGGAGGGGTTGAAGCTCTGAGCAGTGACTTTTCTCCACCCATTTCCCCAGCTGTACCTGTCCTTCTCGCTGCCTCCAGCCCCATCTCTGTGTCCCCGTGCCTTCCCCAGCCCCTTCGTTGCATACCCCTGAGCTGATCCCTGCCCCAGCATTCCCGGATCTTGACGCTGGCCCCAGGGTTCCCCAGCCCACGCAGGTGGCAGGAGGCCAGGGCTTCGTTCCCAGCCTCACAGGCAGCCAGGTGAGCAGCCATCAGCTGGTACCTGGGCTGGGCATCCTCTGCTCAGCTCCATCCTGGCCCTCTGCAGCCCTCCCACCCTCACTGGGCTGGGCTGACTCTGCTGGAGCACAGCAAAGCCCTCCCTTCCCCCACCGGTTAGACACGCTGCTGGTGCTGTCTTGGTTCAGCTTGCTTCAGCCAGCTGGGCTCCCAGCCTCAGCCCTCCCAGACACCCGGTGCGTCTTTGGGGTTTGCCTCTCCCACAGCCATGGGACAGGTATAAGGTGAGCCCTGCGCTGGCCTCTTGCCCTGGATGAAGAGCTTCACCGCAGGGATTGAGAGCAGCAGCACAGCCCTGCCCCTCCAGCCAGGCCTGGCGTCAGCTTCGGGGGATATTTCCTCCACCTAAAAACAGAAGAGGAAGAGAAAAATCTGATTCTCCCTGGGATTTCTCGGCAAGTTTCAGTCCTCTGGCCCTGGACCGCCTCCCAAACACCACTCAGTGACTCCTCTCCACGATGCAGCTCCAGGGGGGACTTTCCCCCGAAGGATGCTCCCTGGGGTTCAGTCACCCGGCCCACCAAAAGGCTCCCGCACATGTTACACGAGGCTGTGCCGAGCCATACAGTGTATTTTCAACTGCTTCTTAATTACATTGAGAATTGATTTTTCTTGGTGGCTGACGATCAAGGCAGGGAGGCAGCTGGAAGGAGTTTTCCGCTCGTACGGTACCTAGGAAATGAAACAGATCCTGGGCTACCCAAGCACGCCGGGAAATTCACTTTGATCTCTGCTAGGCTAATGGCACTTTCCATCTGGGGCTTCCAGCCTCTGGCAGAGGTGACCTGTCCTCCCTGCGAGAGGGAAGGGAAGAGCACTGCCTTTGTTTTCTTTGTGGGAAATGGAGGAGCAGTGAGCGGGGAGGCCCATTGTCCCTGGTCAGGATGATTCTCCCACCCATAATATAAATCAGGTGATACAAAGCACTTCTGACTCCGCAGGCAGTTCTGCTCTGGGTTTGGGAGGTAATCCCCATTTATCAGGTTGGGGTCACGTTGGCTTAGGGGTTAAATGGAAGAGGGGGGTCTGAGACAGCCGTGCTGTGCTGCTGGGGCAGCCCTGAGCACCCGCAGACCGGGACCTCCACCCCCTCTGGCAGCCCCAGTCCCACACCCAGCTCCTCCGCCTGCGGGATGCTCAGCGATCAGGCAGGCGAGGTGGGGTTTGCCCATTCCTAGAAGGAGGGATGCAGAGCTGCTCTGGGCCCCATCCCAGTTCCATCCCTGCCCGGGCTGGCCCCTGGCTCTGTTCGCGCAGCCGGTGCCGAGCCCTGACGCAACCAGCTCGCCTCAGGCGGGGAGTCACTGATGGAGGAGTGCGACTGCTGTTGTCAATGCCCCATCCACTCCCAGCGCTCCTCTGAGTTAAGATAAACCCTCAGGGGTGATTCAGCCTCTATGAAGCACTCAGCCCTTTCACGAGAGCCACCAAAACTGAAACCCACTGCCGTCAGTCTCGCTCTGCCTTGGCTCCTCGCCGGGGAGCGGGTGCAGGGGAGGAGGACAGGGAGGTTTTCACTCGGTGCCAGGCAGAGCGGGCTTGTTGCTGGTCCCCATGGCAGAGATAACAGTGGGGTAATGTCGCTCACGATGGGCATTTGGGGGATGAAGGAGGGAGCCCATGTGCTCCGTGGGGTGATGCCATGCCCAACCAGCCCCCTGGTCCAGCTCTCACCAAGACCTGCAGCAAACCCAGGGGCAAGCTGGGAAGCTGGCAACAATATCACCCCTCCAATACCATCTGAAGGTCACTCTGTGCACAAACTGGGGACAAAAGGAAACCACAGCCGCAAAGCCTATGTGCAGGGGCACCCATCCCCAACACATTTTACTACCCTCTCAGCCCACCATCCCACTGCCCCTGATGTTCCACCGGTGTTTCCTCCTGTGCTTTGTTTGGCTCATTTCACACATTCCAGCTGGCAGGAGATAAAATCTCTCGAGAGAAAGGTAAACAAAAGTGGTGGGTGCCATGTGCTGCCCTGATGCATTCAGGAACCCTCCCTGCACCTCACCAGCCCTGACCTGGGACTAGTGAGGAGACCCCGATGTTCATCCCACCGCAGGCTTGTCCGTGCAGTGGGGATCTGGAAGGAGAAAGTGTGATGGGGCTGGGGTGGTTTTGTGAATTGTCAGGTCCGTCCTGCTCCTGAGGAGCAGGACAGCAGGCCCCTGCTCTCTCCTGACATCAGGGTCTCTGCCACCCTCGGGTGCCCTCTCTGCTGTCCCATGTGGCTGATGTATGCCTGGGCAGGCATTAAGCCCCTCTGGAGTGGTGGAGGCGTTATCGGCTCTGAGAATATTTGAAAAATGCACTTAAGTCCCATTAAAACCTTAAGGGCTCACAGGTGACACTCACCAGAGCGATGGCATTGTCCTGGGGACCCTCCACCTGCTCTGGCCCAAGTATCCCCCAAGAGCCCCTGTGCTTGGCACGTGCAGGGTGGTGTATGAAATCATCTCTCCCTCCTCCAGCCCTTAATGATATATGGGGTCAAGACTTCCACCTTCCTGCTCTCTTCCCTTCCCCACGCCAGAGCCGGGGAACCGGAGCTGTGCCAGGTTGCAGAGGTGGCTTTCAGACCTCCTCCATCGCTGGAGCGCCACAGGCAGCAGAGGAAGCCAAGCAGATACAGGGGCTACCAGGGCCATGGCTGCTGTCTCTGCAGCTTCTTGCCCCAAGGAAGAGGCAAGCCAGCAAGTGGAAAACCAGGGAGTGATTTTCCTTCTGGAAAGCCCCCTTGGTCCTGTGGCTGTGAGATGGCTGCACAGAACTTTTCACTTTCTGAGAGCCCTTGTTCCTGTTTTGTGAGAGCTCAGTGTGGGGGCAAGCAAGAGAGAGACGCTTTGGTGCTGGGAATGAGGAAGTTCACCCAGCCCCATGGGTCCAGAGCCCTGTGTCTGGAGCCTGCAGCATCTGGGACCAGGAAAGGTTTTCTCCTGCCCATCCATCCCAGGGCACATTGCTCCACAGCCGAACCCAGAGTGCTCTCCTCCACTGCGGAGGTTGGTGAAAGGAGGAGACATGGGAAGGAGGGACGTTGGGATGGCGGGGACCCCCCCTCCACACCCGTGAGCACCCACCCTTCTCTGGGCACATATTTGAATGGATGCAAAGTGGCCGAGGCACCGAGGTAGCCAGCAGCTCTCAGCACCGCCACCGGCCTGGGGAAATGAGCCTTACACGGCAAAACCTGGCCCAGCCTCTGTGTAACCGTTGGGATGGCGGGGACCCCCCCTCCACACCCGTGAGCACCCACCCTTCTCTGGGCACATATTTGAATGGATGCAAAGTGGCCGAGGCACCGAGGTAGCCAGCAGCTCTCAGCACCGCCACCGGCCTGGGGAAATGAGCCTTACACGGCAAAACCTGGCCCAGCCTCTGTGTAACCAGCCGGAGAAAGATGCAGCGGAAACCGGAAACCAGAGAGCAGCTGAGGCCCGCCACCCCCCTCCATCGCTTCACAAACCCCAGCTGACCAGGAATACACCTCAGAAACGATACCCTCCCTCCTCTGAGTGCGGGGGTTGCCCTCCTGTGGGATGGGTGCCCCCATGCAGATCCTCCTGCATCCCAGAGCATCGTGCACCCCTGGACCACCCCGCACCCCTGGACCACCCTGCACCCCTGTTCCCAGCGCAGGCACAGGGAGGGAAAAGGTCTTTGTACTTCCCCTCTCTTGTGCATCAGCTTGAGGAACAACGATGTACAAGAGCCCCCCCAAGCCCCCGTTACTAGTTTTGCATGTTCACTTCCAGCAGATGCCAGGGCACGAGTTGTTGAAGAGCTGCAGGCCTGTGCTCGCTTCCAAGAGAACTCTGTGTGCTCAGCAGTGAAACCATTTGTGAGCTCCTGATGTCCCATGTACTGGGATGGAAAGGAGCCTGGATGCTCGCTCATCTCCTGGGGTGCTCTCTCGAGACCAGCTGCCCAGAAAGCAGAGCCACCGGGCTGCTGCCTGAGCCCCTCTGAAAGCTAGGTGTCCTCCATCGGGTTGTGGGCAAGGGAGGTCTTGTGGTGCAGGATGAGCCCACCAGCATCATGAATTTCCTCCCATAAATCACCTCCCATAGTCCAACCTAATGAACGCTGCGCTGGTGCCCAGTATTTGCTCCCAGTATTTGCTCTGGCTGGTTTATTGGCCATCCCATTTTTTTCTGGATGAGCAAATTTCTTACACTTGGTCTAATCC
This sequence comes from Buceros rhinoceros silvestris, assembly GCF_000710305.1. NCBI lineage: Eukaryota > Metazoa > Chordata > Aves > Bucerotiformes > Bucerotidae > Buceros > Buceros rhinoceros. Next base: position 8,003 of record NW_010414973.1, read on the forward strand.
TGATAGCAAGCAGGCAGCAGGCTGCCAGCAAGCCGCTACTGGCTGACGCTGGGCTGCAGAGCAAGGTCCTTCATCCAGCTGCTGCCACGGATTCACACCTCTGGGATGGGACAGATAGCCTGGAAAGCTGCTCGATCCCAGTGCCGAGACTTGCTGCGTTCCCATTTCCCAGCATGTTTCTCCGTGAGTGCGCTGCCAGCAAACTCGTTAGCTGTGACATCTCGTTAAAGCAAGTGTCCTTGGGGGAACTGGCTTGCGCACAGGAGCACTGGTTTTGGTGTCGCCCTTTTCCTCCCCACCTTCAGACGGGAGCGAGGACCGAGCGGTGGGAGAAGACCCGTCTGTTGGGATACGCGCAGCAACTCCCCTTGCTGCAAGGGAAAATCTGCAAAGGGAAACTCAGAGGGAGAAGTCTGCACACATCAAAAAGAAATAATCTCAGCAAAGTCACGATTATTTAAAAGCCACACAGACAGTCGCCTCCCTAGAGCTCTCTCTGAGCCTGCAGAGATGCGTTTCTCCTGTACAGGACCGGTTTCTGAGCTCGCCAGCCTGGTGGGGATGAAGCTTTGCCTTCCAGCCCCGTTCTGTCGCAGGGTCCCCACCCCGGCTGGCCGGCGAGTCGCAGCCCCTGGACTGGGAGCGTTCCCTTCTTCAGAAATATGGAAACAACCTGGAAACTGGCTCTGGGGAGATTGAGTCCCCTCTGATTTTCTCTTCTGAGAGCTTCAGCCAAGTTTTCTGAAATTGTTTCCACTCCCGAATAATAAGAGATGTTCCCAGCATGGGATATGCTCTTCTTCATCAAACAGGAAAGCACCAGCCCCTTCATCTCTCTCTGCTACAAATGTCCCGAGGCCTAAGTTAAACAGGTCACAACCATCCCTGTCGGACAGGGTCCCGAATCATGTAATTCTGAGCCAAATTTTAAACAACAAAATAGGGCTGTGGGAGACCAGCAGAGAGATCGCTCTCCACAGCCATCCAGCACTGCTGTCCAGGGAGGCTGATTTTCTCCGTTAAAGGCAATGCCACCACCAGCATCACTGGGTCGCTGCCAAGCTGCTTCCCATCGCTCAGTCAAAATCACGTAAAATCAGGCTCCGAGGACAGAGACCCCACACCCTGCACAGGAAGGTTTCCTCGCCTCCAGTCCGCTTCTCTGCCATTGATGGGATTTCTGCCATCAGTTGCTGTGGCCACCAAGGACAAGGTGGTCCATTCCTCTCCACCTTGCCCAGTTGTATCTCCTCTAACTTCTTTTCTCCAGACAGGGAAGGGGAAGGGGAGGTCCCCTGCAGCCCAGGTGCTGGGGATGCTCAGCGTGTTTCTGAGGCAGGTGAGGCTTTTTCCAGCCCTTCACAGCCAGGTCTGCAGCTCAGGTCTCCCAGCCCACCTCCACCCTGCTTTATTTCTAGTATTTCACACACCAGGGGGCTGAGCATGACCAGCTAAATGAGAAGAAGAATAAAGATGAAAGAATTTTTTAAACCCCTTCGCCCTATATTTTTCAAGCCTCAGAGGAGCTCAGCCCCTCTCGGCATGACCTTATTGTCCCTCCAATGCAGGCAGCAGAATCAACCCATAAAAAAAAAGGGCTCTGAGCCCCTTCTCTACAGTTTTATTTTTCTGTTGGCAGCTGCCAGGAGCAGTCATGCTGCTCAGGGAGGTTCCCCATGGGATGCCTTGACCCAGGGTTGAGCCAGCCCTGCCCTCCAACCAACCCAGCTGCCAGCAGCCAGGCTGGGCACCTGCAGGGTTGTGGGGACTGTCCTCCGTCACACGGTTCCCACAGTCCCAGCCTTCGAAGATTTCACCTTCTCTGAGGTGGAGCAGTGCCTAATGACAAGCGAAGGATGGTGCCACACCTTCAGAGAGCCATTTTTGGAAGGACATCTGGGGAAGAAATGATTCCCATGTTGCTGCTCTGTAATTAGCATTAATTACTGGGGCTTGTGAAACCTCTTTCCCATTGACTCCAGGCAGCACCTGACGGAAACTGTGGGAATCCCGTCCGGCTGAGTCAGTCGAGATCCAGGGAGGGGACGATGGGTCCCCTCAGGGTGCAGGGACAAGTCCCTGAAGTCCCTCAGCCAAAACCCTGTCCCCATGGGCTGGGGGCTGTAGGGCTGGTTAATACACCAAAGGACAGACAAGGTTCATCCCTCTCAACCTTCCCAACGAGGTGGCAAGTTCCACCCCCACCCTGGTGACAACCTGGCACATCCTGGGGCTGGGGGGCTCTCACGTTCCCCTCTTTGAAGCACTCTTGCTCCTCAGCCCTGCCTCCCGTGGCAGAACAAGAGGGCTGTCCCCAGCAGCACATTTCCTTGGGTATTTGCCTGAACCCCCGTTCATTGCCTTCAGCAACACCCCAAGGTGTTATCACAGACCAGAGAAAAAACCACCCCAAAGCCCAACCCCGAGCAGCCGCTCTGTCCCCACCCACCGGGTACCACTGCCTGAGTCACCGCTCCTTTATCCTTTTATTTTGTTTTTTTTTATATTAATGATTCAGATGAATCAGTTCATTTCATCATTTGGAGTCATCTCCCCCTGCCCCGGTGACTCCTCGGTGGCCTAGGGCTGGGGACACATCCAGCCTCACCACCGAGGGGGGTTGGCTGCCGCACCCTCCACCCAAACCGGTAGCGTTTGCCTTCAAAATAAAATGATAAACCAAGAGGAAAATCCCCTCCCCACCCACAGGGGCTGTTTTCTCCCTGGCTGCTTGCAACAGCTCAGGGTGCTCCAGCACCCCGGGGGGGGGCTTGGGAGTGACCCCAGCCAACACCCTGGGTGGGGGTCCCAGTGGCACAGGGCATCACAATGGGGGTCCCAGGAGCAACACTGGGCGTTCCCCAACTTTCCACACACCATCGCCGCTGTGACCACCAGGGTCAGCCATGGACTTCATCCCCCCAGTGGGACCCTTGTCCCTCCCCAGGGACCCAGGCGTCCCCTCACCCTCCCAGTTGACCTAACCTCCTGTCCATAAATGGAGAGGTTTGAGAACGCGTCCCCGGGATGGAGGAGGAGAAAAAAGGAGAATAATGACAAGAATGCAGGACACAACGTGAGGAGCCTGGTCCCAGCCCCCCGGCACAGGCTGGGGGCTCTGGGGGTGGCCACCCCGAGTGCTGGGGGAGCCCGGCCAAAGCCTGGTAAAGCTACCAGCTGCTGGCAGGAAAGGTGCTATTTTTGTTTCTACTTTTCTCACCAGCTGGGGACTTTCCAAGGCTGGGTTGCCTGATTTCTACACAGCCCCACGGAGCAGTCCCGGGGTGCAGAGCAGCACCCCCACCCCAGGGGTGTCCCTTTGCAGCAATGCGTCCCCCACCATGCCATCGCCTTGCAGCAGCGTGTCGATGGGCAGGTGATGTCCCCACCCCTGCCGTGGCGCTATC
>NW_010414974.1:0-5986 GCF_000710305.1 Buceros rhinoceros silvestris
GATTTCTTACATCTGGGGATCGAGAGCTCTTATTCTCTATGGAAAGTGTCCTTAAAAATCTGCCAGCTCTGTTCTGCTCCCTTGGCCCTCAAGGGCAGTTGCCCGGTGGGTCCTCTTGACTAACTCCTTGAAGAGCTGAAATTTTGCTCTCCTAAAATCCAGGGTCCTGACTTTGGCTGACCCATATCCCTTATATAATGCAGAAGAATATTCAAGGATGGTTTGGTAGGAGCCTTTGGTCTGGTTACAGTGCCAGTATTTTGCTGGAGCACTTTCTCTCTGAAGGCGGGAGCTAGTGGGTTTGTTCCCTAGTCTCTCTGGCTATGAACTGTGTGACTCTGGCATCCCTTTGCTTCTCTGAGCCCTTACTCTGCAGATGTTTTAGAACATCGGACCTATGTGTTTCCATGTGTAGTTTCTGCTGGAATTGTTGTAGACTCTGTGAAGTGGCTGGGATTGGCTCTCTGAGGTGAACCAAAACAATACCTCTGATAGAAACCAAGCTGTGTGAACACAAAGCTGGAAATGATCTAGGGCACTCAATTGCAGGAAACTGTATCAGGTAGACCCCTTCATAAGCTTGTTGCTTGTTGCTCAGAATTAGCTAGCTATTTTGCTTCTGACCCTTGCAGAGACTTTCTTCTCTAATGGTTAAACTATTTAATATTGAGCATAAGCTGTCCACCTTTAGACTATTGCTGTGTTCTTGCTGATGTGGTTTCTCTAGGGTTTGTTTCAACTTGACATACTTATAAAATGCAGTCATATCGCTGTGGTCCCCTGGTTTTACTAAATGCAGGCTCCAAGTTTTTTCGGTCACACCGTGTGAGACAGGCAGGAGCTGTGATATGCATACTGTTGTTCCAGCCAGAAAACTGTCATGCCAATAATATCTACACTGGGAAGGTGGTTTGGGGCAATACAAGTTGGTCCTGCGCTGTTTCCTGATAGTCCTTTTTCACAAGGGTTTTTCCAGTATAAATCTAGCCTTTATGTGTTGTAGCCTAAACACTGTGTGGAAAAAGGGGCTCTGATTACACTGGAAGCTCGTTGGATTGTAACACCCTGCTCTTCTGTGGGCAGCGGAGCACTGTATGCTGTGGTTTCATCTATTTTTATTTATAGAGGTATCTTTCAGTGTGAAGCTGTATCTTTAGTGTGTAAATCATATAGGTAGAATACCATGCACTGCTGGGCTTTTTTATACAAAGTTTGGTTTATTATACTCAGCCTTCACATTTCTAGTTTTTGTGTTTTTGCAGCAGGGTGGAAGTTGAGGGTGTGCTGCCTACTGTGACAGTCGGGCAGGGAACACGTGGGATGGGTTTGGCATCTGCAGAGAGCTGGGAGGTACTGTGACTCTTGCATATTTGCCAGAATTCTGGGAAACATTATCATTAGTTAAGCAATACTGATATTTAAGCATTCATATTTGTTTCAGAGCCTTACTGAATACGGACAGTTTAAATAGACTACTGTTTCAAGCAGTCAGCTGCTGCAGGAAGCTAATACAGAATTTTAAATGTTTTTTAATCCATCAGACTTGCAAAGCCAAAAATATGATTTTTTTTTCAAGAGACCACCAGGTACACTCTGTAGAGAAGGAGCAGGTTAGGGATGAGCAGCAGCACAGGATCTCTGAACTCTTGATTTCAGCTTCTATGGGATGGACCTCTGAATATAACCACTATATTTAAATTTGAGGAAGGTTCATGGATAAAAATAATTTTCTGAGAGAATCTTTGAGCAAATAATTCTGGTGCTGGAAATGCACAGTCACTATTGCCATGATAACGTGATTATATTAAGCTAAGCTGGGGTCCCCAGCTGACTACTGCTACATACCTCCCCTTAACCCTGCTCCTTTCCTAGAAGCCAGGTCAGAAAGAGAATCTGTCACTGCAGGGGCAAGAAGATTTACCGCAGCCCCCTTCCCAATGCGGCAAAGCAGTCTCCAGCAATCCAGTTAATGGCAGACCAAAACATATGTTCTGTGTTAAGCTTGTGAGTTGTGAGTTGGATGCTGGCCAGAGTATTTGATACATCATATAATAAGCCTTTTTCATGCAGTTCATTTGCTCCTTTTTATCAGTTAATTCTGAGACTGGCAGTGGTGCAGGTTGTGCTTGCGGTTTTTTGTGTTCAACTCCTTGGAGAGGTGTGCTTGCCTCTCTCTTTTCTCAAAGGTGACAAGAAAAAGATGACAACGGTTACTTCTTGCTTCTGACTTCCTTTTGGAAAGGCTGTATTTCGAACATGCCACGTACCCACCTACAAATTGTTATTTCTTGGGGAGAATTTGTGTTTGGGCTGGTAAAATTTCTTGTCTGCAGGAAACTTCTATTTCTGAAATTTATTTTGTTTCAAATCGAAACACAAAAAGCCAATATTTGTATGTGGCCTATTGAATTGAATTGGTATCATACACAGAAGGAAGAAAGTTGAGTGTTGTGTCATCGATATGATAAAGCTGCAACAAGAAGTTGGTGTTGAAATTGATTTCTAAGTAATTGAACTAGTTTCTAAGTAATCGGAATTAATTGAAATGTTTTTCTGAAATTTTATGTGTTAGTTTTCTTAACACACTGAGATGAAACGGACATTTTCCTGCAAAATACTTCATTCTGAACAAACTATTTTCTATCAGCAAAACCACTTAATTTTTTTTAACCAAACTAATTGTAGTTTGTGGGAATGCAAGCACTGCTTGGTTTAGCCGCGAGCTACAGCTCTCTTTGTTAATCACCTCCATCATTCCGGATTGCACTTATATGACTAGTCCACTGCTGAAGTATAATAAGCTGCAGTTCCCTGCCTTGGCTACTGTCTGAAAATGACTGGCCAACAACAGTTCTGCAAAAGCTGCTGCAGAAATTCACCAGAAGCTATTTCTATTTCAGCAGTGCATTTATCGCTGTCTGTTACATGGGGTAACCTGGTCTGGAAATGACGCTCCTACCCTCTCCCCAAAGAGGAATGAACCCCTTGAGCTAAGTCCCTGTGCTCTCACATTAGAACAACTGAGAACCTCCTTAAGAGAGAAGAAAGGGGAGGAGAAAGCGTTGCTCTCTGGCTATAACAACTCCACCTCCTGGTTATTTCATCTTCCTTTCAAGGCTGAAGCTAGAAGCTTTCCTCCGCTGCCTGGGTCCCTTAAAAGCAGCCGAGACAGAGATGGGGAAGACGACACTGGCGTGAGCCCTGCGGACAATACGGCAGAGAAGGCTGGTGCTCTCCAGAGGAGAAGTGTGAAAGTATCCTGCGAACCCTAAACCAGGTGTTCTCTAATGCAGATCTTCCAAAGCAACGTGAAACCAAACCCAAAAAGAAATCACTGAGGGAGGGAAAGTGCAACATGAGAGGTAAATGTATTTTTCATTGGGACAAACAAAAATAACTGGTTTTATTTAGTTTAAAAATCATTATTGAAGGTAGATGTCTAAAACTGGGGGCTAAAAAATACGTTTATGAACATTTGGATAAAGACTGGTCTGACTGACTTCAAAAGCAGCACTGGATTAAAAAATCAGATCAACAGATTAATTCAGGTGCCTCTGAAATTTGGAATTTTCTCTTTAGGCATTCACATCTGAAAGTTTTTTAAAATCTGGTTTTCTGTTTTGCTCTCTCTGCTGTTGCTAAAGCTTTTTGAGTAGTATGTATATTGCTTTGGGGGGGAAAAAAAAAAGATAAAAAGAGTGGCAGAACCAAAACTTAAACTGAGAATGCGGTAAATTGTATCCATCAAGACATTTCAAATGCTTCTGTACCCCTGTTCTTGCAATAATGCCATTTCTTCAGAAAGATCCATGACCTACTGAGCTGGAATGTCTGTTGACAAATGGTTGAACTTACTGTAGCTGGTATTTGGAGTTCAGATTTTTTCCAGTTTAACTGAAAGAAGCTGAGGTTGTCTACACATTCTATGAATTGTTTCCACGCTCTGACCATCTAGTCTCTGAAGAACTGCTGAATTTGAACTGGAAAAGAGGGGAAACACCTTGATGGATGAAAACTGCAGCCCTTCTGTGTATTGTGCTGCCGAAGTCAGAGTTGCTGGAAGATGGAAGACTTTGTCCCTTACCTGTAAGATGCACCAAGACAGATGTTTTGCAAATATGATGCCACCGACTTTAGCTTAACTGTAAGGTGTAATACTTGGGCTTCTGATTTACATCTTTGCAATGCTAGAGGACTTACTGATACTTTTATTCACCAGGTAAAATGAAAAACTATCCTTTTGAGAATAGCTGCTGGGAGCTGTGACAAACTAAGAGACCAGAGGATCTGCGTGGCTCCTACAGATTCTCATCTAAGGCATCGGGTCAGCCTTTAGTGTATGCTGACGTGTGGCTTCATTAGCCAAGGATGGAAGTGCTACGCCGTTCTTCAGTCTTTGCTGCAGAGGTAATGGAAGTTTTTGATAGGTCTCCCACTGACAAGGAGCTTGTGTCCCAAGCCAAGGCTCTCTGCAGAGACTACATAAATTCGAGGCTAATTCGAGCAGGTGTCAGCTGGAGCAAACCTGAGTACAATGCACCAGTGCCTGGTGGTAAGCTGGCTGAGGTGTCCACCATACTGCTGCGACTAGGTAAGTCCATGTGGGTATGGGTCGCAGCTGAAACCATATGGAGCAATTCAGACTAGATTAAGGTTTCTGGAACTGATGAGTGCCAAGAGGTTTTTCATATGATGATATAGAGGTTTTTCTTCTCTGCTTTGTGCATTTAGATTTGGTTTTGACGACCTTTCCTAAACAACTCCTTTACTTGCATTTCCTCAGTGCCTTGGAGCACTGCTCAGCACAGTGTTTCTGAGAGCTGTTTTTTTCTGAGGACTTACCACAACTTAAAAGCATGATGCAGTCCAAGAAAGCCCACTGCAAACTAGTTTTATCTGTGTAAGACTCCAGCTGTGTAACAGTTTTCAGAGGAGTTTCAGCAGACTTTCTCAGCATGGCACTTTAACAGGTCTTCCAGTGTTTTCTTCAGATGCAGGTGACTTGGCTGCTGTGATGTGACCCAAGCTGGCATCTAGTAGAGTACTGCTACCTCTAGAGCTGGGCTTCATCAGTTGCTCACCCAGCTGCAAGGATGTTTAATTTGGGGATAGATGCTTAGACCATGTGTGGTGGAGATCAATTTTCAATGACAGTATGTTGACAGTGTGTTTAATTTTCCGTTGCCTACCTTAATCATTCAGCAAGACATGAGTTTTCTTGCTTTTTGTTGGAGCAAGGAGGCATTGGATGATGTTGACTGGCATATCTTTTGGGATCACAATACTCTCGTTCTTGGAAGTTTCTTCCAATATTGCTCTTTGCCTGCAGGCTGGTGTATTAGTTCACATCTGGCTTGGAGACTACCACTAGCATTTCCACCTGATTTAATTATACCAAAGTTCAAGTAAGTTTGGTGAAGTAACTGATAGCTAGGCGTAACAAACTCAGAACCAAGTTGGTCTCCCTACTTTCTCCACTTTCTTTCTACTTCTGTTTGATACTACCCTAAACATCTTTTTAGGGCATAGCTGTGTTTCTTTTAACTGACATTTTTTTTCAATCATTCTTTTTCACTTTTTCTCTTCTATGGTGACTTAAGTTCTACTTTTATTTCCAGTAGTTTTTTGGTCTTTAGGGTTTTTTGTTTGTTTGTTTGTTCTTTTGTCAATATCGATGCCTCTTTGTCCTTCATTTCTTCTCTGCCTGGGTTGGAGGTTAAGATTTGTTTGCTTTCAATAACATCTTCTGTGGATGGCCAGGATCATTTTAAAGGGCAAGCAGATGGCAGACTGGATCTGAAGGCGTCTCCTGGATGACTCTCCTGTTACTTATTTGTGTCCAGATGGAAAGATTTGGCTGATAGTCCCAGGAACTTGGTGTCTTCTCTGTGCAAATCTGTCTGGAGAGTGCCATGTGGTACCCCCCAACAGGAAGGGCGAGCAGTCCTCTTTATTAGGATGGAGAGTTCTTTTTGTCCTGTTTGTT
>NW_010414974.1:6095-20817 GCF_000710305.1 Buceros rhinoceros silvestris
CTTGCCACATGGCCTGTCCCTCTTTTTTCCCCCCTTTGCTCCTGTAACAAGTACAAGGCCAAATGGTATCCAGCCACCTGCCAGGAGCAGTAGTCCTTAGCTGCTTAGCAAGCACTGCAACAAGCCAGGCTGGTTTTTTCCCCTCTGTGATAGTGCTGAGAAGCCTGTGGAAGTGAGAAGTTGGATTCTTTCCTAGCCCTCTTGCATGTAGAGAGTCTGATGAGCTGGCTTGTAGGCCAGCAGAGGTGCTGGAAGAAGTCAATGCAGTTGAAGACTTGGAGAGTGAGAGCCCATCAGCTCAGTGAGGTTTAACAGCTGATTAGTGTGAGTAACAAGTCAGAGGTGGCAAAACCTAAAGGTATGGCCAAATGAGACACTCCAGACCAATCTGCCATATGGTTTGTCTGAACTTGTCTCTTCTGTGGCCAAGACCCAGTTAAGTGCCCTTTCACCTCTGCACTGAGCTTCTCCGTGTGGGAACTGTCACTGCTGCCCTACTTGTTCCTCTATGATTACTGGGGAAAGGGGGAGAAGGACTCATCTTGCTCTAAATGTTGCAAAGTGTGCAGTTTGGCACCTGAACATGGATGTCAAAGACTGCCACCAATGTAACGTGAGCTGGAGAGGTCCTGGGATTGCCCGGGCAGGGAGTCTCCCTGAGCCTGGGGCTGTTCTGTGCTTTTCTTCCCCTGCCTGCTTTTGTCTGCCCTGTGCATGGCTACAGGACAGGGCCTGCCGTAGCAGCATGCATGCCTCCAACCAAAACCCTGATCTCATCTGGAGCCCCCAGGCACTGCTTGTTAAAAGCTGTAACGGTGGCAGGCAGGCTACCAAGTGCTGATCCCAGCCTCCCGTGCCTCCCTCTTGGCTAACCGCGGGTAGGGTGATCCCCGTTTCCTCACATTTACAGGGAAGCCTGTGTTCTCCCTTCGAGGAGAAAACAGCTCTTGAGTAATGCAAGTAATGTTTCCTCTTATCAGGGCCAACCATGTGTTGGCAGGGCTTCCTCTGGCAGTCATAGTGTATGGCAGAATCCGACGCGAGCAAAGGGCCCAGAGAGCTCGTCTGTGGAATTCTCTAGAGCTGGGGTTTGTCCATTCTGTGCTGAGTGCCAGTGGCCAGTTAGATGAATTAAACTCCAGTAGCTAATGACTCTACAACAAGCTCCTGACTGGGGTGTCACCTTCCTGTTCAGTCCCCATGTAAATGAAATTTTCAGGAAGATCAGTTGCTCTCTGACCAAGGAAGTCACCTGGCTCTTGCAGTGGGATGTAAAGCTGTTGTGACAGCTGTCCTCTTCCCCTGGGTTCTCCAGAGCACCCTTGCGCAGGAGAAGGATACAGTGTCCTTCTAAATCTAAACCAAACAGGACTCTTCTGTGTACAAAGGGCCTTGGTCCACGCCGTGTTGGCCTTGTGTAATGCTCCTAAAGCAGCTCTGCGACCCGCATTAAGTATCTGTGAACCCCTCTAGAGACATAAATTGATTGGAAACCAGGCTTTATTAATTCTACTGCTCAAAAATGGTTTATTTTGCTACAGGGGAAAAGCTTTACTGCTGTTGCCCAAGCTCCATAGCACAAATCCGTGAGAGGAAGTTCTGTGCTTGTCCCTGGTACTTCTGTCTTGGTTCTCAAGCTAGACTGTCACCTCCAACCATTTCCTAGCTGGGGAGGAAACAACCTGGAGGTTAAAGCACGTCTCTGTGTGTGCGGGGAACCTTGTTGCTGAAGAGTCAGCCAGGCAAATGACCATCCCTTTAACCATTTGGAGAGAAGGAGCTTCAGATTGTCCCTTGGTGACTGAGTAACCATAAACTAGCTGAGCTGATAGTTTCTTTGCTCAGTTAATGTTGTGCAGCTCTGGGTGGTGGATCCTTGGCTTTCGTAAGTCTTCAACATTCTTGAGCTGCTCTCATCTTGAGGCTTTTTTATACAAATCTGACGCCTCCTTTTCACTGCTGAATTAAAATGAGATGGCTTTGTTTACCTGAGGCCTGTCTCCTGTGTTAGAGGAAAGGCAGGCATCCAGCCTGGGAACATCATTTACATCGGGGATTCCTGCAGCCAGACCACTGGTGCAGGGCCACTGCCTGTAGTGAAGTTCCAGGCACAAGAGATATTGGGAAAACAGGGCGAAGGTAGAAGGGGGTTGCATCTAAATGACCTTAAATACTCTGCTGCCTGTTTAAAAATAAGGTGGCGCTGGGGTTAAGCTTCTTTGTCTGAAGGGATACTGGCGTGGCCTCAAGTGTAATTCCTACATAGTGGAAGCAGGACTTAATGTTCTGCGTGCTGACTCCTGTCTGTTTATTCCCAGGGGATGAGCTGGAATACATTCGCCCCAATGTCTACCGGAATATCGCCCGCCAGTTGAACATCTCGCTGCACTCTGAGACAGTGGTGACGGATGCCTTCCTGGCAGTAGCTGCGCAAATTTTCACTGCAGGTACTGTGTCCCGACAGATATGCAGACAGGGCTGGGCAGAAAGGAAGAGGATGGAGCCACTTCTCTCAGAGAAGGCGTGTTTCTGGGATGGCCTGCAAGGTGAGGCCTGGTTTCTGAAAGGGCAGTTTGGCAGTGTGTCCTGCTTTAACGATTCAATGAGAGCTCCTCTGTGCTTTGTTGTTCTGGCAGGGAAACGCCCTGGATTATTATATCCCCCTGATATGTTATCACCCATTCTAGAAGGCTTCTCCTGCCCTTCCTCATTAGGAGGTGGTGTTACCTCATTGCACAAGGAAGTCACTCATTCCAAACTCCTTTGCTCACCATTGGCAACTGGAGAAGGTTCATTACATGGGAGTCTCCTTTGTTTCGAGCTCACACTGCTGATGCTAAGAGCCAGAACCATCTCATCACATGGCAGTTCCTCTCTTTCTGGCTTCCTTTCCCACAGGACAGCCAGAGGTGCAGTGGAGCCTGCTGCTTCTCCTTTCTCATACTCAGAGTCTTGGCCCTCAAGGCGAGCTATTCTGAATGAGCAGGTGCTTTGAGCTTTCTCACTGCTTAGATGTGAATGTTCTTCTTTTTGACTGGTCCCAGAGATGACTGTCAAAAACAAAGATATGTTCTGTGCAGTGTTCTGCCACTGAAACCTCAGCCTCCCCTGAAAAGAGTTCCTGCCTGTGACTGGGGATGCAGGCTGGGAGAATCAAGGGAAGAGAAAACTTTTAAATAGAGGTTTATGTCAGGAAATTCATGACATGTTTCCAGGCTTACTGCAATGTTTTGTTGTCTTTTCAGTGGAGGGGACAGTTAATGTTAGAGTCTGGAAACTAAAAAAGAAAAAAAAAGCGAGAGGTGGGGTTTGAAAAAAACAATCACAGCTACTTGGTAGCAACATCGTAGTGTGAAAGATCCAGTGACATTGACATGGGAAGTGTCACAGGAGGCAAGGAGACAGTGCTTATCATTATTTTGGCAGTAGGTGCTACCAGATAGAAATCCAAGTTTCTGTTGTATTTCCAAACAGATTTCCTCATTTGAAACCTTTTTATTTTCACAATGTTTCTTTATGCATATGGATTGCATGGGTACCACTGACCCCCTGGAGAAGCCCTGTGCTGACATCCTGGACTTCAGATCTGAAGTGTGTTGTGGTGGAGAGCAGAATCACCAAAGATGACAAAACAGATTGCTGAGAAGGGCCGCTCAAGCAGGTCTCCTGGCAAATTTACTCCCTGGATCAGGGAAATTGATGCTGTGTCATAGGAAATGGATGAAATTGGATTCTGTAACTGCAGCCCTCTGCATCCTTTCAGAGCATGTCTGGAATGCAGATTGCCTTTGCACTGGGCTGGCTTAGGAGGCCATATGGGCTCAGAAAGCAAGAGCTGGGCAAGTACGGCAGGAATGTCTGCGTGTGGCTGTATTCAAAGTGCAGGTGCCCTAGCTTGTCATTTAGTGCTGAGCTTTATTTGTGTCAAGGCTTGCAGAAAAATGAAGGTCAAGTTTGCAGGCCCAGGTATTTGCATTGCAGTAAGTAGGTTATCTTCTTAGATGACTATAGCTGACTATGTCAGAACTGGCCCATCTCCAAAACTGAAGTGACACAGAGAATTAAACCAGAGCTGTGTAAGGCTGCAGGTGGAGCAGACTCTGCATGCTGCTATGCTACACAAAGATGATGCTGGGGAGAAAGCCCTGCTGGCTTCAGGGAGTCCTGCTCTTGCCAACGTATATCGACAGATTCATTGAGAGTTGCATTTTTTTGGTGTTCTTCAACTTCTCAGCTCAGGAAAGTGTAGAAGCTTTAAAATGTCTTTGTTTAAAGTAAAGCTAGAAATTGTAATTCTTGTGTCTAAACTTGGGGTTTTCAGGGTAGTAAGAATGAGATCTGGACTCAGCCCTTTGAGGGTGGCCATGCTAGAGACTTTGGGAACACGGTAGAAGGTCAGGCTCAAGCTCCGTTGTTAGTGCTGCCCATCATCAGAGGATACCATGCTGCACAAATGCCTGGCAGTTGGTTGGCTGCACAGGGGGTGAATTTAAACCGTCTTGGTGCTCCGTATCTTTTTTCTTGTTTCTCATCTCTGCCTCAGAGCAACCAACAGGATAACCTGTTAGCATGAGGCTGGGTTTATGTATTCAGTTGCTTTTAATCAATTCATTATTGTAATTTCTCTTGATAAAAGGCTGCTGAGTGTCAGAGGGGGAGGATTTTGTTAATTTTTTTGTCATTCCTGGATCCCAACTGCAGACTCAAGCCTCAGCATTTAATGCTAAATCCAGCAAATCAAAGTCAGCTGTGGCAGCCAGACATTCATTCCTAATTTTTTTTCATAGTTCAGAGGAAAGAAGCTCTTGCTGAGCAAAGGAAACCACAGACTCAAGAGCAGTTTTCATTGCCAATGGATAAAGCATTTCAGCCTGTTTTTTACGGTCCAGTTTATTAAGAAAACAGCTGCAGTCTAACAAAGCAATGCCTAGACAGTCTGGGGAGGCCCATTAGTCACTCACAATGCCTTTCCAGCCGTGGAGTGGGGGATTTTGACCCTGTCTTGCTGGAGAGGTTTTCTCCTTAATCTTCTGCATGGCCTTCCACACTCTGATCTGGTTTTGAGTCTTCAAACTGCAGCTCTGCCTGTACTCCCTTCCTTGTTTCCACACGATCTACAAGTCTTGACTAAGCACAAGCACTAGATGGACCTGTCAAGGAGGCAAGACTGAAGAAATCTGACATTCTTGTTGGTCCCACTGCGTGGGTACCTTGTGCCGTATTCCACTTGAGAACATTGTCTGTTCCAGTTATCAGGCCTGGCTTTCCTCTGGTGTAGCAAGGACAGCTTGCATCCCAGTTACAGCAAGATTAACAGCTGAGAATATAGGCAGAAAGTGAGCAGATCATGAGCGTGATAAGGCTCAAGCTGTATTTTGCTTCACTGTTTCCATACAACGTATTAGTTATTTGGGATGAGGAGAGCCTATCTGTGTGGCAACTGGCACCTCAGAGCTCTGACCTGCTTTGGATGTTGAAGGATCTGCAACAGCATCACCTCCGTAATAATACCACTGATTCTGGTGTGTGGTCTAAAGTGGCTCTGCAGCCAGCAGGGGTCTTTCCGCTGACTTTAACAGGCTTTGGATTGGGGTCTGGCTGAGCTGGCATTTGCATTAGTGGTTTAAACGAATGTGAGAAGGAAGGGGTCACTTGGAGAAACAGAAGTAGAAAACAGAGATGCAATTTCCTTTCCTAAAGAAAACTGTTTCCTCCAGTTGGTGAGAGCTGATAGGTGTGAGGGCTCTCTAAAAGCTTTCATCCTGGTTTTGGTTTGGGTGCTTGTCAGTTTTTAATCAAGAGTGTTTGGGCTGAAGTGATCCCTGTACCACAGGAATGTATGGTTAATGGGTTCTTAGGAGAAAATATTTTGCCCTGCAGGAGCAAATGCTGTTAGAAATGCATTCCACTGCTTCCTCATCGCTTAGGTCTTATGAGTTGAACTTCCTGCCTTGTGCACATCCTTCTTGGTTTCTTTTTTTCCACCAAAGGAAAGTATATTTTGTCTGGTTGTATTCTCCCACCTGTTGAAAAGTAGCACTTGATCCTGTTTTTCTTGGGTCTGATTTGCAAGTTGGGCTTTGATGCTCGGTGGAGGAGCAGGAAGTTTATTTGAGGAACCTTGGATAGTGTGGTGCTCTGAGACTCTACACAGTTGTGTCTTGTGACTTCTTGAGCTCTCCTCTGGGGCGGACAAGCTGATATGCAGCAGGAACACTTCCAGGGGTGGTCCTCTCCTGCAAATTCATTTTCCCTGGGCTTTCCAGTGTTTACATACCTTTAGCTCTATGACTGGCCTTGAGTCTGCAGCTTTTATTTCTTATTTTTTTTAAATGCTTTCTCAGCAGCTTTTTACTTTTTTCCATGTCCTTGTGTTCAATCTTTGTGAGCAGAAGTTTCAGAGCTTTCTCTCTTTGGATCATCCTTTCTGGACCAGTTTTCTATTCCCTCTTGTTCTTAGCTACCGAGCATGCTAGTTTGCACAGTGGGAAACTGCGAATAGGTTGTCTCACTTGGTGATGAGTGTATGTCTTGCCCAGTCTGGATAGCAGCCAGATCTTTGGAGGAATTTGGAGCAAGGCATTGTGTCTTCTCTGCTCATGTGTACTGGCTAGATGCAAATCCAGCTTATACCGAAGGATGTATCAATCTAGGGTCACCCTGGCCTGGAGGGAAGGGAGGGAGGGGCAGAGAGCAGAAGCAATTCCTTCCCAGTAGATTGTGCTTCTCCAGCCCTGACAAGGGAGCCCTTGGGAGAGAAAAGTTAATGGAGCTGGTTTTGTGGAAAGGTGCAGATGGGGGCTCCTGTGGCATGTTCCACTGTTTTGCCCTGCCTGGGGCTGGGTGGCTGCTGGAGCCCTCCTGAGGCAGAGGGACTGGCCACAAGCGTGACCCAGATTTGGCCTAGAGCAGCTGTTGCAGGTGTCTGCTCTTCCCCGACTTTGGTGCTCCCCAACAACATCTTGTATGAACAAAAGCGTAAGCTGTGTCCTGCTGTCTCAGCTATCTGTCTCCATCTTCTGCCTCTAGCATTGGCAAGAGGAGCTTCCATGCTGAGAAATCGGGAGGGTATTTCCTCTTCTTTCACTCCTGCAGTCCAGCTCTCCCAGTAACAGGAAAAGCAGACTGAAAGGTTTGATCCTTACAGGCATGCTCCATAAAGAGGAGGATAATGGGAAGTGACGGCTGAGCCCTTCACATCCATTCATTACCACAATAAGCATAGGCCAACTGCTTGCCTTCTCTCTGCTGTCCTTGTGAAAGGGACACTCTGTCTGGGTGGTGGGAAGCATTCACCTCGCTGCAGCAAGCACCACTATGTAGCAACCTTGGACAGGAATCCAGAGCTGAAGGACTTTCTGCCTTCCCTGGGAGGAGATCCCTGGACTGACACTTCGGTAGAGCAAACTGCTTTCTTATGTGTTAGGGTCCTGTTGAGCCTTGATCCTTCATAGGTTGTGGATACACTTTTCTTCTATTGGGAAGAGAAACTTGGGTTTAATACAAAGTTAATCAAGACTGCAGCTGTCTTTCTCTACTAGGGTGGCTTCAGTCACCTGTCAGTCTTAGTTACTGCCATGTAAATGTCTCAAAGCTAATGGACGTGCCTCAGATACTTAAAAGTGCTGTCAGTAAAAGCTTGGGAATAAACCAGTGAACTCTTCCCTGGGATTTTGGGTAACTTTGGTTTATGTAACTCAAGGTGCAAGGAGCCACACTTCTGCAGGGATGGAGAGCTGTAAAGACTGACTTACACTAAAGCTGAGTATAAGCCAGCTGAGGCTCTGGTCCGGGAGATTGTCGTCAGCAAGAGGTAACTCCTTAAAGCTTCTTTCACTGGGTGGGAATGGATTGAGGTGCAACAGGACAGCCTCTTTCTTGCCAGGAGAAGCCCTGTGTCTAGTATTTTCTGATGTGGTTTCATAGCTCTTCCTGGCTTGTTCTGCTGTCACGGTGACATGCAAGGTGAGAAAGACCAATAGTGTGAATACCACATAGGCAGTGAACTTCTCGAGTGACAGCTCTGGGGAAGGGACGCTGCAGGGCCTACTGAGAAAATAAAATCTGAATAACAGCCAATTTAACTATTAATAACTTCCTCTAATCTTGGAAACAGTGCTGGTGAAGGATGGAATATCACAGGAGACTCTGAGCTACTGCTTTTACTGTTGCTACAGAGCAATAGAGATTTTGATCTTACATCATTCATGAGTGAAAAATAGCTTTGTTTTTGTAACACTGAATGGATTTTCCTCAGTCTAACAAGCCATTTCTATGGTTGACATTTGAACCATTTCTCTAAAGTTTAGTACTTCTTTCATGAAAAAAAAAAAGCAGTTCCTGAAAGTGTGAGTGTCTCTTTGGATGCACTAAGTGGAAGAATTGTGGAAATGCTCTGAAACCTGCATGTGTGGTAAAGGAGTGTGGGGAGCTCTGCTGCAGTGTGAACAGGTGTGAGGAGACTGAAGCTTCATCCCAAAGAGTTGAGTCAGGGTGCCTGGGTATCTGGGAGTGTGATGGAGAGAGGGAGACTCTTCATTTCACTTAAATTTTACTGAAGAGTTTGCTCTCATAGCTGATAGATTCCTGAACACCTTTAGTTTTCTGATTGTGTGTTTAACCCCTTTTAGTCCTTAGATCTAGTGACTAAACTAATCTTTCGTTCCTCTCACCTTCTTGTTGAGAGAATGATTTTGTGTGGTTTTTAAACACTGAAATTTCACCTGGCTTCTGGCTACATTTGGGAAAGACCTTGGACAGGTTTCATAGAGAAATAACACTGTAAAATACTTCACAGTATGCTCGTGAAATACCGCTGTTCCAGTAAGAGGGTGAAATCGACTTCCTAGTGGATCCGGAGAAAATACATGTGCCATTGTGCTGTGGTGATTCCACATGGGTGCAGAAGGGTTGCGTTTCCAGGTCACTGATCCTGATAAAAGCACTGCTGGTTGCAGTGTTTAAGCATGGAGAATTTATGCCCAGTGGTGTTGGTTGGTGAAGTGCAGGGGGAACCCAGGGAGGTTGATTGGTACCCAGAACTGAGCTCAAGCACTTATCGCTAGCACTAACAGGAAGATGACTGCTGCTGAGACAACTTCCATGGGGCATTCACTGCTGACAGATCAGCCTAGCAGGAAGGCTGTTTTCTGGGAGATTAGATAACTGAGTGACGCTCTGCTGCTGCACTGCCTTTGGTCAGATAGGATATGCAATGTTAAGTATTGAAGGCAGAGTGGCAAAACTCTTGAAGCTACCTGGTTTTCACTTGAGACTGAGGCATACTCCTACATTAAGGAGGACGCCAACCCTCTTGCCCCTGTAGCTTTGCCTCCTTTTTTTGCTCTTGTGTCATGATAGAAATAACTGAAGATTCTTATCTTGTGTGCTTTGTGTGTCACATTGGAACAGTCTCCTCTGATCTAGAGAAAACAGGAATGTTTTGTATTAAGAGTGTTTTAGAGTTGTGCTGGTGACAAAAAACCCAGGTTGCTCAAATTTTTTTAATTCATTTGCCTCCTGTGTAGCACATGGCTGGGAGTGCCAAGAGTATGGCTGAGTTAATGGAAATATAAACCATGGTGGTGCACATCTTTCCTATTTTGATGATGCCTTTGGGCTGCTTCCTCCAAAGCTGTGCACCCATTGCTGAGGGGTGTCAAAGCATGCCCGGGGCAGATCACTTAATTCTGCTTCTCCAGGTGGAGCATTTCCTCCAATCCTGGTCCTCCAGTATTTGTTTTCCCCCGTGGTGGAGAGCATGCAGGATTGCAGCTGCACCTGAACACACAGCTGCACACATGCAGTAACAAAGGAGAGTTGTTTCCTTGGGTTTATCAAGACTGAGCTATGCATGCATGTGTAAATCTGAATGACCTTTCTTCTTTTCATAGGCATAACGTGGGGCAAGGTGGTATCTCTCTATGCAGTGGCAGCTGGTCTGGCGGTGGACTGTGTGCGGCATGCACAGCCAGCCATGGTTCACACCATCGTAGACTGCCTGGGAGAGTTTGTCCGCAAGACCTTGGTGATGTGGCTGAAAAGGAGAGGAGGCTGGGTAAGAGATGCTATCTGATTAAGCTTGCTTCTACACATGCAGTCGAGAAAATAACCCAGTTAATGAAAGTGAGAGTGCTTCCACTGCAGCTTTATGCAGAAAAACATTGAATGAGATTCTCTTCCACAGCTCTGTGGCCACTGTCCCAGTTACACCTGTGTTAGACTCCATACAGCTCTGCTACTGCCTCATGGTCCCATCCTCGACAACATCAGCTATTCTGGTTCCCAGCTTCCTGCGTGGCTGTGCCAGACTGATTCAATCCTGACCCACCAGAGTCTCTTCTGTTCCTGACCTGAACATTCCGGAGTTGCCAGCCAGTCACAGCAGGAGATTGTAAATAGGGGTCATTCTCTTGGGCAGCTGTTTCTTGAAACTGAAAAAAACGAGGCCTGCCAACTTAATTCCCCTTTCACCTGTTCCACAACTCCCCAGATCAAAACTTAGTATGTTAATGTGACTCACCTCCACAAGGAATTTTAGAGGGCTGTTAAAACCTTGTAGTTTGTGCCATTCCCTGACCTGATGCTGATGAAACTCCAGGAATAATTTCTTCTGATGTCACTCAAATTGTAGTGCATGTATGCTGTGAAGAGAACCCAGAGTGGGAGGGCTTGTGGCTCTGTCACTGGCCTGCTCTCAGACTATGCGTAAAGGCATGATGCTGTGCTGCCTTGGAGTGTGGCTTCACATCACATGGCTTTAAGCTTCTGATTTTTTTTTTTTTGTTTTCTCTATACACAACAGGAAATACAATGTTCTTGTGGAGGGTGGTTCAGAGTAAGAGCTTTACTTTGGTGCTGTGGAATAGCCAGCCCCTTTCTTGTGACCTGCCCAGGAGACTGAGATGACTGGTTGGCTATGTTAGTGGTTGGCAGCTGGATGATATATGTATATGCTGGGGTCTCTGTGCCTTTCTGGCAGCACTGTAGACACTCTTTGGAGAAATACAGCCAAAAGCAGTTTGGTGTACTGCCTGGCAAATGCTGCCTGAAGCTAAATATTGCTGTATGACACCACTGAGCTCATAGGACGTCTTGTTCGCAAGACATGCACTCTTTTCAGACTGAGCCACACCAGCAAATTCCCTCCTTTCCAAGAGGATATTTATTCCTGAGCCGTCAAGAAACAGTCATGCTCCACACCCAGCACCGACCTGGAGAAAGGGGATGCCTTCTTCCAAACTGAGCATAGTTCCTCTGTGCTGAGACTTCCCAAGACTGCCTGTAGCTTATTAGCATCTTATTTTAATTTTTGTATTACATTCTTAGAGTTCAAAACAGGGTGCTTTGATAGTTCCAGATGAATATATTTGGAAAGTTTGTTGTGTAGTAAACAAGCTGCAAAACACATCCCCAGACCAGAAGTGGTCATTTGCAGCTGAGGAGATAAGACCTGTCCACAGTTAGCTCCTTCCGCCACTCATGCCCCTTTAGATGGCCAGCCCATTTCTATTGGAGTTGCTGAACCTATGCTGCTTGCCCTTGGGATCTGGCCCTAAGAAAGGGAAGAAAATCTCATTGCTCCGGACTGAACAAAGTGACTGTAAAAGCTGCTGGATTGTGCTGACTCTAGCCTGTCTCCAGTACCCTTATAAGCAATTCTGGGGTGCAATAAGGAATTATTTTCCTTCTAGAAATGAGTGGTTCCTCCAGCCTGGGGAAAGGCTGCTAATCCTCTTGCCATCCTGTGCTATGCTTCCCTGAATGTTCTTCCTCTTGATCTAGGCACTTCAGTGTGAAATTTCCCAGCCTTGTTCACAAATGGGCCAGATGAAAGGGCTCGGTAGTGAGGACCATTTCATCTGCTTCCTGATCTAGTGGGTTGTTAGTTTGTCTTGGTATAGTCCTTGTTTCACCTGTGCATATGGCCCCTGTCTCTTTCTCACTGGCTCAGGTTGCCAAGAGGGATGACTGTGCTCCAACAATTTTCAGAAAAGCCGCTTTAGAGACCTTGAAAAGGCCAAAAAGGCATTTGAAAGCTTCCACTCAGCAGTAACTTCCCATTCCCCTGCTTCCACATGGTGGAGAAAGACTCACCTCGCCAAAGCCAAACCAAACATCTTAGGAGAAGGAAGAAATGTCTAACCCTTGGAGGCATCATCTCTCCCCGGGGAGAGTTTGCAGCCTCAGTAGTGGCTTTACTGTGGAATAGAAAGAATTTTTATTTATTTATTTAGCAGCTTTTACATACATTTGCTACAGAGAAGAGCATCCAACTTGAAACCGATTGAATAATTAAGAGGTGAAGATCAAACTGCCATTACAACAGTTTATCACTGCCTTACAAGACTCAAAGACCTTTTTTAAGCAGCTTTTAGTTTTCAATTCTAGTGTCTTATCAGGTATGCTCTGTTTGGATAACAATAGCTAAGGCAATTGTTAAACAGCTGAGCAATTTTGTTTATCTAAGCAAGCACCATATATATTTGTAAATGCTTCTGACTGCAGCTCCTCTTGATTAGCTGCAAGGAGGTCATTGCCATCGGTAGGGCATAGTACAACTTTAAAGAATTTATACTTTGTCATCTGGAAGTTAACTCTCTGCAGCTACAATCAATCCAGTGTGCATATCTGGGCCTTGTACTAGTTCACATGAGATACTAAAGCCTGTCAGAACTTAAGTTTCTTACGGATCAGCTACCCTAACATCTGCATACATCTTCAGACAGGTACCTGCATGTCACAACTTCTCTTGACCAAAGACAGCTTGACACAACTGTGTTTTAAGCATGACACTGTGCTGGTCTCTAAAATTGGACAGGCTGAATCAGTTCAGACATTTTTCACATGCTAATAGGGTGAATTGCTGAAAGCCTTCAGGTAGACCCATTTTACTTTCTTCTACAATACAGATAAAGTACCTATAACCGCTACACTGCAGCATGTTTTGTTATGTGCTACCTTGTCTGCTTGTTATGTTTGCTTATGCTTTTGTAGCTATAGGCAGCAGTAATTGCACACCTTTGTGCACAACCTCAGGAGGACCCCACGTGCTGATTCAGCTTCCTCCTAGAAGGCTGTTGAGGTTGCTGCCAACAGACCCTTGGTCTGTAGATGATAGTGGAAACAGTTAATGTGGCTATACTCACTAACTGAACACGGAGATTTGCCTTTTCAGTCCCCCTTTTGTTTTCTTCTAATTATTACCAAGGTTGGTCAGGTGAGGCTCACCTGACCTGTGCAGGTGGAAATACTGGACAAGATTATTGGAGTATTCAGCAGCTGTTGTACAGGAGGAACATCTCAGGGTTGAGAGTCTGACTTCCCTCTGCTTGGTCAATGAAAGGCTTGTGTCAGAAGGCAAACTTGGAAGCTGACTTGGACCTCTGAGCTAAGCTCATAAAGAGAAAGCTTTGGGGGCTGTTGAATATTTCACCTCCTTGTGATCCAGTTCTTGTTCACACTTGCCACCCAAACGCTGTTTATGAAAATCACATCAAGTTGATGCGCTAACAGTAGACCCTCTGTTACTGAACTACAGTCCCTATCTCCTTGTGCTAGGCTGAAGTTTAACCACAAACTTAATTATATCGCTAGCAGAACTTTCATTTGTTTCACCCACCGTAAGATGCAACTTTCTATCTACCTCTGTCCTCACTTTACCCTTCAGATATTTTCCACCATCTCCTCCCAATGCCAGCAGAGATCCCGTCTTCATGAATTTGCTGTATTGTTGTTATTTTTTATTCATTGCAGGCCAGCTTCTATTCTTGTTAATACTTGAAACCAGCTGCCCAAGCAATCTCTAAATCTGGCCCACATGTCTGGGAAGCATCTCTGCAAGCATATGTATTTTTCACAAACAAAGCTTGCATTGCTTTAGATTTAAATTAGGGGTTGGCTTGCTTGAATGAATTCCAAACAAAACATTAAGGCAAGTGAAAAAGTGCAAG
Source organism: Buceros rhinoceros silvestris (assembly GCF_000710305.1). Lineage (NCBI taxonomy): Eukaryota > Metazoa > Chordata > Aves > Bucerotiformes > Bucerotidae > Buceros > Buceros rhinoceros. The sequence continues at coordinate 20,048 of NW_010414974.1, forward strand.
CAACTTGAGTTGATTTTAAACAGCGTAACCTCTGGGAAGCATCTTGCTTTACAGAAAAGGGTGAAAATGCTGATATTGCCAAGGCTTCCTAGCTCTTTTCAAAAGAGCAAGAAAATGTCTTTTATTTAGCTATTCAAAATGGTAAATGCTTGAAAATCTTCCTGTAGCATTTCTTTCCCCAGGGGTGGCTGAAAAGGGGAATACTTCACCTTGTTGATGCAGAATGAAGAAAATGTATTTTGCAGAGCTCTTGAGCCATTTAATTTAATAAGATGTAATAATTTGCAGTGTGGGGAAGTGTCAGAGCATGCATTTGTGACTGTTGACAGTGTGGGGAAAATGGTGCTGTAGCAGTGGCAGTGCAGTGCTGCAGGTTGTGGGTCTGGGAGAGTCTGCAGCGGTGGCTGATGTGGTTCTGGGCATCTCCCTCTGATGATCTCTGTTACCTCCTCATTAGGCAGACATCACAAAATGTGTGGTGAATACTGACCCCAGCCTTCGCTCCCACTGGCTCGTGGCTGCTGTTTGCGGCTTTGGTCACTTCCTCAAGACTGTTTTCTTCGTACTGCTGCCTGAGAGATGAATCTGAGTCGCCAAATGCAGCCCACCCCTGCCCCATCTCCTCCCCACTCCAGAATAAGTGGCATTGTCAGTCTCTGAAGAGGAGGAAGAGAAGAACCAGGACAAACAACATATTCATTCTCCTTTCCCTTCAGCTGGGAGCAGATGATCAACCACAATCTCCTTTTTTTTTTTTTTTTTTTTTTTTC
>NW_010414974.1:20916-29343 GCF_000710305.1 Buceros rhinoceros silvestris
TTTTTTTCTTTTTTTTTCAGCCACAGGCTCCCCTCTCACCATTAATCCTTTCAAAAGTCTTGTTTCCCTGGGTGACTTATGTGTGTGGCCTGGACATTGCCAGTCCCTGTGCGCAGTGTGGACTGTCAGACATCTCCATTCCTTACAGCTGCATTGCATGCTTATGCTAGTGCCAGGTAGGGGGGAGGAGGAGGGGGGTGTCATTTGAAATGAGACAGAAAACAGGAGAGGGGGAGTGTCCCTCCATTCCATGTGATTCCCCTTTCAGTCCTCAAACTCATCTTGTTTTTTGTTACATTTGTGCTTAAACTCCATCTTTTTCCTTACACCTAATTCTGACTTGCTGGGCTCTGCCCCCAGCACAGCACAGTGGAGAGGATAATGCAGCTGTGGGGTTTTTAACATGATAAAAACAAAGGTACTGTTGTCAGATGCTTCTCCCTGATGAATCTTGAAAATCAGACTGAGTGGCTGTGTGAGGGCCGGACTGGAGGGCAGTTTGCAACTGTGTTTCATTAACTGCTCTTCCTGCGCTCACATGCTGTTTCAAACAGGAGGCTGAGGAGCAATGCTGTCAAGCAACAACTTGGATTGAATTTCATAACAAAGAAAAATGTTCTCTCTGCTGCGATTTTGTCAGAGCTAAGCATGTCAGTAGCAAAGGCTGCAGGGCATGGACAGAAGTTAGGGAAACAGTAAGTGAATTGTCTGGTGCTGTGAAGGGGGAAAGCTGTGTCAAAAGTAGCTGATTTATACTTCTCCCTTCATGTCTTCCAAAGTATAACTGCAGTCTTCTTTGTGGCATACAATAAAAGAAAGCAGGTGGCGTTTTGCTATTGCAAAGGGTGTTGTATTTGTTTCCAGAGTCAGAAATTCCAAAAAAGGCCATAAGAGTGAAGAGACAAACACTCAGGCCATGCTAAAAATACTTACAGCTTTTCCCCTGGTAGAACACAGGAACATGTTAAGACTGCAACTTGCCTAGTTCATGCTAGGAATTTAACCCATGTCGTTGCCATGTTAGAAATGTGCAGTTTTCACTGACAGAAGCAAGACCTCACTGCTGTCAGCAAGAGACGGCTTGTGAATCCTCTTCTCTGCCAAAGCCTTGCAGGAGCCACCCTGCTCGGTGCCTTGCTCCTGAGAGCATGGCATTGAAGAAAAACTCTATTCTGAATTAAGAACATGTAACATGAAAGGAGTTTTGCGTTTTTTCCTGATTTCACACCCTGTGTTTAGAAGGGCTTTACCGTTTCAGTCCAGAAGTTACAAATGGGTTTGAGAATAAAGCAAAGCCTTTACTTTTACTTATATATACTTACTTACACACAGTTAGTAGTTAGTAGTGCTGTGCTCTGACCTACAGAACCCCTGGCAGAAGAGATGTCAGTGGTTATACACTTGCGTGGTCCTGCTTTTGACTGGTGTAGCCTTCTGTGCTTCTGCTGATGCCTTGACATATGGGTACCAGGCCCAGCTTTACCCATAGTACTACACCCACAGTGAAGAGTGCTTCACCAACTCAGTCTGCTAGTACTTTTTCAGTAGTGAAGTAATTCTTTACTGTCCTAAGTCCCACAACATAGACACTTACTGAGAAGGAGAAAAGCTCTTGTTCTGTATCAGAGCTGTGTGTGGCCTTTGGCAGTGTCTGGGCAGACTTTGGCTACACTATTAAAAGTTGGGGAGGTGTTATACTGATGAAGTTCTCAGCGCAGATGCAGCTGATGGTGCTCTGAAGTTGGTATATCGTTGTGTGTGTAAAGCTTGCAACATTTCCCCAAATGAAACCAAACTGGCAAAGGAATATTTTAGGGTTTTTTTTTTCCTGACATAATTATATCGGCATTGGGGTTTTGCCTGCACCTCTACCACTTGGGATTTTTATCCCTAGATTCCTGATGGATTTGGCTATGTGAACTTAGACCAGGTATAGCATATGTGGTGAACTAAACTGATCATACTTTGGGCAGCACAGCAAGGATCCCTTCTGATCTGCAATAGATGCAGTAAAAGCCCTATTGCAAGGGGATGCAGCTTAATTTTCTTAGAGGAGTTTATGAAAAAGTAGACTTGGGATTTCTGGAAATGCCCTGTTTCTGTGCAGACTTTGACTTGGACAGCTTTGCAGCTCGTGAAGTACAGTTTCCCTTATCATGCTTAGTGTTTTATGAAGTGAATGTAGGTTATTGGAGTACAGTCAAACGCTGGGACTGTCAAGTCCTGTCTCAATTTAGATGCTGTATTGAAATGTAATACTTAAGGCTATGACGGCTCTTCCAGTAATAAGTGATATATCAGATATATATGTAGTGAGATATCAGAAGGACTATTAAGGAACATGAAGAGTTAAACACACTCATTCAATGGGTTTAACAAAAAAGATAATGATAAGCCAAATAAAGCAGCATTGCTGGAAAGGAATGTGTGTGGGTGGGAAGGGGGTTACAGAGGCAGGCAGACAAAGACTCTGGAAACTGCTGATAATGAAGAGGTGGTGGAGCTCGCTGCAAATAGGTTTCAGACTTCTCTGGCTTCCATCTTCCTTGTTGCACTTGCTAGTCACTGCAGTGTATGTACTGGAGATGAACGGTGTGCTGCTCGTCTTGTGCTTAGTGTTAAACCAGGATGATACTTTTACCCTTCTCATTCCTTCTACAATAATCACATTGGCACCAGTCTTGCTCCTTCATACTGAAAGCCTGGCTGTTGTTCCTCTTCCAGCATCAAAACCTGAAAAACCCCAAACTAGCCATCTCACATTTTTTCCCTCCAATGTTTCCCGTTATCTACTTGAGAAAATAGCTTGTAGTGAGAGCTGCCTTTATTTTTTAAGCTGTTTTGATCACATTGAATGTTCTAAGTGAGACTTAACCTATGCATGAACTGTCCTGGGGAGTTGCTACCTGTCCCCAGTCACCTTTCAGTCCACTCCCCAATTTCATCCCCTTTTCCTAAAGGACAGCAGTCACAACAAGGACAGGGGACAGATCTGCTTTTAGCACTGGGAAACATGGCTACTGTCAACCCCATTAGGCAGCAGACATTCATCACGCAAAAACCCAGCCAAGTTTTTGCTGCCTCCTGTCTTACCACCACACCAGGACAGGCTGGGGGCGTAGGGGAAGGTGAGGCTGTTGCAGTGGGGGCTGGGTGCAGGTATGGGAGATGCCTAGGGAGTAGTGGGAGCGGGGAGAGAGTTGAACATGGGTAAGTGGCATCTTAAATATTTTAGTGGATGTGGAGTATTTTACAAATGAGAGTGGCCTGTGTGTTACTACACAGAGAATGTCAAGCTCAGAGAGTTGAGCCTGCAGGAACCTAAGCTTCAGCTCTCCTTTGTTCACAGACCTTGCTGTGATTATCTAATAATCCAATAAGGATTATCTCTCACACACACCCCTGGCACCGTTCTCATTCCCTGTTTCTTTGTAAGAGACCTACATTCAGTCAATGGAAATATTTGCTTTATCAAAAAGATAGGGAGCAGAAAAGTCATATCGGCTTGGGTGTTTCATTGACAGGCGTTTAAGCAATGCTTATCATGTCCTAGACACGACATTGCTTCAACCACAGCCTGGCTTATACTTCTGCCTTGTCAGATATTGGCAGCAGGTTCACATTCTTCAAAGCAACTCCGTCTCACAGCACATGTCACATGTTTCTGCACTGTTCTTTCTCCTGTAAATGGAAAGAAAACTATCTGTGAAGCCCTTAATTTATCAGACTTGCATCTGTGTTATATACTGAAGTACAAAACAATAGTGTCAGGGAGCGACATTGGGATATCCTGGAAAATCGCAATGCCAAAACACCTGATTTTCAAACTTGTTATTTAGACCCTGAGAAAAAGCTCTGCCTTTTTTTTTTCTTTTAAAATTCTATTCTACTTTTAATGTGCAAAGTCTGCAGGTGATTGTTTTGTGCACAACTGAATGCAAATAAAGTAGGTTTCAAGTCCCTTGGGCTTTCTGAAAAGATCAGGCCTCTAAGGCTTTCCGATAACTTTGTCAAGAGCTTTCTTGATGCGGCTCTCATCAACGCGTGTTTCCTTGAATTTCTTTTCCGTTGGTGGGTTTTTTTAGATCTAGTATTTATAATTTTTTTGACATAAATTTGCCACAAATTTGTTATTCTCTTAGGGCAACATGAAAACAATGCATGCTCCTAAATTAAAGACAAGAAAATAGTCATTTAATGTACTCCTGGCAGAGTCTATACATTTCTTCTATGCAAGTGTTTTGGCAGATAGAGTTTAAATACTCCCTCAGAAAAGCCTGTAACCTCTTTAAACATTTTGACCCACTGGGATTACAAGCCCCTAGCATAGCTGAACAGAGTGATCTTTGGTTGAACTTTATGCTGTCACCAGAACCTAGAAGTGCATTGCTCGTTCAAGCAGAGTCTTTGGGAAATAGAGTGCTCCTGGGTCAATCACACGCTTGGCAGTCTGTGTCCAGGCAACGTCAGATGAAAAAAATCTTTCTCACAGAGGAAAAAAAAAAAAAAAGTATTGGGAAGGGAATTTCCAGCTTCCTTACAAGCATATTTTAGGGCTTTAGCTCAGAAGATGCTTCATCTCTGTTCCCTGCCACAGACCAGCAGACAGCACTAGAGCTTGTCTTCTACATAACTGCAGGAAGACTTTACATCTCTACTGATGTCAATCTGTGAAGCTAATCTCAGAAGAAAAAGCACTGAAGAGATCAATGCCCTGTTGTTTAAGATTTCCACTTCTGGCCCTACCTCATGACCTGCATTCATATTTTTGTCAAGCTCCATGTTTAAGCAAGATAAGGTGTGTTTTCTACCTCCAGAACTCCCCCGTCGCCTGCAGAACATGACTTGAGCTGGAGTCCTTTTCAGTCAGCTGAAGGGCAACTGGTTTGGACTTTGGAGGACTATGACCAGTACTGATGAACTTCATGGCCCTAATCCGATGGGAGCCGAGCGGACTGGCTACATGGCAGGATCAGGCTCTCTAAGAGTGCTCTCTGTCCCACAGCACGAGGAATTCCCTTCAGTATCTCACCTGATTTTCATTAGGCAGCAGCTAATGCAGCCAGTCCCTGCAATGGAAATCCATTCTCCCAATGCTCTGTGATACTGTCCGGATAAAGCCACCCAAAAGCTGAACTTGAAGCCCTCTCAGCATCGGTGTCGCCTTTTCCCCTCCCAACATGGAGGCATGAGTCGGGGGCTGCACAGCAGCTGCCATGGGGACAGTTTGTTCCCAGTGCCCTCCAGAATTGAGCCTGGATTTTCTGGTAATCTAAGAAGGGGATTTAAAAAAACCTAAACCAAACCTTTTATTTTGATCTCCTTGGCACTTCAAAATAAAAAATTAAACCACCAGTAAGCTGCTAGAACAGACTTTGCTCTCAGTTCCTCAGCCAGGAGGTAGCCAGGCTGCCCTTTTTAAGTAAGCCTGGCAAGCTTCTGCTGGCCTGTGCTGTCAGGCTTTCCCTTTCCACTCTTGAAGTGTAGATTTGTTGCCAGAGCAGCTAGATAAAGATATCTGACCCCCCTGTCCAGGTCGTTTTCTTTTCCGGAGAAGGCAATCCTTTCCAAACATCTGGTGCAGAGTTGGATGCTCTCCTGAACAGCGTAATACTTGCAGAGCTGGCCCCATTGCCTGGCATCATTTCTTTTATTAGTGCTGAGAGCATGCATTTATACAGGGTGGAAAAGGAGAAAGAACAACAGGTATTTGAAAGGGAGCAAACACCCCCCAGAGTGTTGTGTTGTGTTGTGTTGTGTTGTGTTGTGTTGTGTTGTGTTGTGTTGTGTTTGTTGTGTTCGAAGCCTCTCCTGCCTACGGAAAGGTTGCTGCCATTATGGTTTGGGTACTCACTGGTACATCATTGGTACTCGCTAGGCTGATGCATGCTGTGAGGGTGTAATTAATGGCTAATGGTAGATTACTGAGGAAAGATGCTCTGACTATTTGTGCCCTTGGTTTTTATGGCTTAACTGGAGAAGAACAGCACGACTGAAAATACTTAAGATGTTCAATATGGCGTTCTGTCTCTGAGGGATAGCAATGGATTCACAAAGTTGAGCCAAGGCTCTATATTATTACAAGCAATAAATCTATTGGAGTCTGTAACTAGGTAAATCTAAATTTTGAGACACCCTTCCCAAACCCTGCAGCACATCAGTAGGAAGACTGGAAAAATTGCACATCAGCATTGCTTAAATTTAAGCAGTTTAATGTTAAAAAAAAAGAAAAAAAAATAAAATGCCTTGTGTTTATGTTGACATTGCCTTCACAGCCTTGAGGTTTCCTGCAAGGGTAATGACTGGGTGGAATGAGGAAGCTGCACGGGGTAGCTGAGTGGGATATCTCGATGTTAAGAACATTCATTTCTGCTACAGTGAGCTGCTGTGAAATAGTTACATGTCTGGTGCTGCGAAGGCCGTGTAAGAGGAGTTTTACCTCATGGTAAGTTTACTGCTACAAATTTTGGGCCAGCGTCCAAGCTGGACAGGACAGCCTGGGCTCCAAGGGGACTGGCTTAGGGCTGGCTGGAGGCTCAGGCAGGTTCATTGTACTAGGTGATGTTTTCAAGGCAGCCTTTGAAAATAGCCAGGCTCTCTGCAAGCTGCCAAGCTGCCGTAAGGTAAAGGTGCTGTGGTAAGAGCACCTGGCAAGAGTAGGCTTGAGCCTGAGGTTGTACCTGCAGCCAGGAAAGGTTCAGTCCTGGGGCAGGAGGAAAGAGCACTGCTGTTCATTGAGAGAGCTCAATGGGCTGCATCATCCCCATCCCTCCATGTGGGCAGGCTGCAAGTCTGTGCTGCACAAAGCATGTCTGGTTTCCAACAGTTTCAAATGTGGAGCAGAGCTGGGCTGAAGTTTATAGCATTCAGCCCTGAGTTTAGGCCATGCTGTAAGTCTGCCCTTAACCTGTCATGAGAGCTGGCAGAAAGGTTGCCCTGTTGGTTTTAGGCTTCAGCAGTAGTTTCAGAACTGGAGCTGGAGGACAAGGAGCGCCCAACCATCCACGGGTTGGGTACGGGCACAGCAGCTCCCCAGGCGGCTGCTGCTGTGAAAAGGCAGTGGCACCTACCAAGGGCTTTTTTTTGGCCCTTTGGATCACTGCTGTGTCTCACGCCCAAGGGCAGTTTATATTTGCTGAAACAGGCTTGAGGACACCAGGAGCCCGCACTGACAACATACTAAGATTAATTTGCAGTGACTTAAATCAGCCTATTTAGGAGTTCAAAAAATGTAAACCACTGAAGGAAAGATGAAGGAAAAGCTGTAGGTAGAGCAGTGTGGTCCAAGAGTGTCCTGTGGAGTCACAATGTACTTTCCAAAAACCAGTTGTTTTTCGAAGGTCGCTTCTTGGTAAGAAACATTTGTTGACTGCATATATTTATGCCTGCAGACAAAAAAATTTTAATCATCCCCTCTTTTGAAGGGAAGAAGAGCAGCTGAGAAAACATTTGCCCTTTTTCAAAGAGCTTTATTTACTTTGGGATCAGAGTGATTCATCATGGAGGCACCATCTGGGGCTGCAGGCAACACTGCACTTCCCTTGGAGCTGAGGATTATATCAAAAGTGGAACTTAATCCTGCTGTCTTTCACTTAAAAGATATAGCAAAGTGCCTCCAATTTAATTTAGCAACTTCTCCAAGGACGGTGTTGTCCTGGGGATTTGAATGAGTGAAATACTGGACAGCTCATCTCAAGGAAACATTTTGAGAAGTAGTCAGTTGGAAAGTGGGAGGAGTCTTCCCATGCTTGAAATCTTTTCCCCCATCTCCCCCAGCTGCAGCTGACCTCCAGTTCACGTCTCAGCAGGGCTGTGAGGCAGCACAGTGAGTGTGTGGCCAGTAGCTGTAGGACTGCAGTGTGCCAGCCGGTGCCGCCGCAGCAGAGGGGCATGCAGCGGGGCTGTGGGTGTCGCAGCAGGACTGCATGCAAATACTGTTTTCTGCAGTGCTTCCTGGCTTCTTCAGTGACTAGCGATTAACTAGCTACACAGGAAAAGGCACAGTATAAAGACACAAGTGTACTTGCGTTAAACTCTAATGATGCAATTATTTCATGATGCCATGGTTTCTGCATGGCCCGCCCTGGCCCATTACCACTGGTAGTGCTGAACTGCTCCCATCCCGTGAACAAAAACCAAACAGTGCAGGAAAAAAGCAGCACTAAGGGAGCAAACAGGATGATTTAATGTTCTACAAAAGAGCTGGAAAAGACCCCTTATAAAGATTAAACAGGACAACATAGCTGGCCTCTGTCTTTGTGAGCTATGTCGTTCCCAGGCTGACTGTTCCTAGGGGCAGGCTCTTGCCCATGGACTCAGTGCTCTCAGGTTGCCGGCTTTGGGCCAGGTAGTGGCGATGGGCAGGCTCCCACGCTTCAGGCAGGCAGCAAGCCCGAGCCACCACAGTGGCTTGCTTCTGCGGGGGTG
>NW_010414974.1:29440-31157 GCF_000710305.1 Buceros rhinoceros silvestris
TGTGTGGATGCCGACGAGGGGCAACAGCCTCTAAGCACAAGCCTGCTGTCTCTTTCTCTTCCACCTTAACTGACTTGAAGTTCAACTTATGGAACACAGCGCTGGCTTTAAACGCTTGGGAAAAAGTTACGGATCTCCCTCCAGACTCTCAATGCCGGGCTGCATGGGTCTATTTGGCCTTGCATGTCCCTTGAGTGGCCGGGAGTCCCAGACTGAGAGGTTGGACCAGGCATGTGGTAAAGCTGCTCAGAGGAGAATGAGAATAAGCTGTCACTTGGTGGTGGCACTGGGAGACAACCGAATGACAGTTAGGCCAACACTGGAAAAAAAATCCCAGAAATTTCGCAGCAGCTAGGGAATGATTTCTGGCAGAGAAACTGTCCTTACGCTGCACTGATGCTATGTGATGAAGACTAGAGGAAGCTGTGGCTGCAGTGCACTGGTGACAAGCTGTCACCGGTTTGGATGAGGCAGAGCCAAACCACAGGACAAATGCTCTCTCCAATCAGTCCCTTCTCCATTCCAGGAGGAAAGGGTTAAGGGGAGAGATAAAAGGGAAAGATAAAAAGTGGGCATGGCCAGTTAAGTTTTGGAAACTAAAACTATTTTAATAACAACAAAAACCATATTATACAAACAAACAACAACAAGGGATTAACAAATACATACAAGGTTCAAGGATCTGGTGCAGCAAGGTGCGGCAGGTCCCCTGGAGCCCGGGCCACCCTGGCAGGTGCCACCAGCTGGTAGCAGCAGCATGCGGTGGAGCCGGCAGTCATGGCAGTAACCACAGCAGCGACCAGCAGGACAGCTCCGGGGGGACAGGGGCAGTTGGAGGCGCTGCGGGCCGCAGGTGGTGTAGACCAGTCCTCCTTAGAGCAGCATCAACAGCCCTCATGGCAGACTAAAAGGCTGCCACCATAGCAGCAGCTGCAGCTGTAATGACATTTCCAGCACCAGCGGCACACAGCAAGGGATGTCGTCCTGCCACGTAGCTCCACAGCTCATGAGGTGCAGTGACGTGCAGGGGGAGGAATACCTTAACTGTTTTTTTCCTGTGTCAATCAGACACAAGCACAGAGTTGTATGAGCTTTAAATGAGCCTTAAAATGCAGGGGAGCATCACACAAAACATGGGTGCAGCAATCCTATACAAAAACCGTAACACGGAACAGCCTCTCAGATTAATCCTGGGGATAAGTGTGTGTCAATTTACCATCACTCTACAGAAAACCATCTCCACTGGGGCTTTGAGGAAGCTGCTTTGCTGCACCACCTATTGCCATGCAGCTCATGAGAAGGTGGGGAATGCTGTTAAGCCTCTGGGTGATGCTGAAAAAACAACTCTTCTGTCTTCTGTCACTGCATGCTGAGTTTGCGGAGTGCCTCAAACTTGAAGGCAAGCAAAGGGTTCTCTGACGATGGGTATAATTACCTGTGCTGTTAAACCAACCAAACTGGTACCGGCTTTTATATGGGGTAAGATCAGGCAGCCTCTCTTGTGACAGGAGGGGTCGTTAATCACGTTTTACCTGACTGACCGCTCCTGAGGTGGACTTTGCCAGAGCATGAGACACTGAGAAGGCAGAGCAGGGTTTAACCAGCAAAAATACACAGGTTTAAGGGGGCAATGTTACCTGTTTGCCCTTTCCAGCTTAACGTGATAAAGAGCGGCAGCCCCTCCTGGAGACACAGTGGGGAAGCCCCAGGGGCCGCT
>NW_010414974.1:31258-35899 GCF_000710305.1 Buceros rhinoceros silvestris
AGTGGGGAAGCCTCAGGTGCCGCTTCCCACAGCCAGAGCCAGAGACGCTGGGGAAGAGTACAGGGCCATGTCCCTCCAGACCTCTCAGGCATGCCACTGTCTTGCCATTGCACTGGGGAGCAGCATCAGTGCATGTTAGGGGAGTGCTTGGTCCTCAACAGAGGTGTGTATGCACAGCCCAGAAAAATGGGGTTTAAATCGCTCGGCTTTCTGGCCTTACTTCCTTGGAGTAGAAGCATTGAGAGTGCTCAGAAGACTGAGAAAAACAGCTCAAAAGAGTAAAAACATCTGAAAACATGCCTGTTCTCCAGGCACTCCTAGGAGAACATAAACAGAGTGTTTGGAAAAAAACCCAACACCCTGCTCTTTTCCTTTAGCAACAGTTCAACCTGCTGAAAATATGTAATTTGACTTAAAAAGCAGTCTGGGAACGTAAACATCATGTCACCTGTGCAGCTCCAGGCTCCAAGCCAGTTCTAAAGCCCACAGGCCTAACGTCAGGCAGTTGTCTGTCTTTGCCTCCCGGGCAGCAGCAGTGATGCTGAGTAGACACACTCACAGAAAGACAGTCCATTTGCTTTTAAAATGTTTGTAATTAAGAGCTCTGGTTCCCTGATGATGTCTGTCCTATGAAACATTAAAAATAAAGCCACTAAATAAAGGAGGCACCATCACCACTCTTGAAAAACAGAACAAACCAGAAAAAAAAAAAAACCATGCACCAGAAGGATTCAGAGTTTGGGCTGCATTTCCAGGCTCAAGACGCTGCTTCTGCAGATGGAAACATTTATGGGCATGCATTTGTGAATGTAACTGAAGCCATGGAGCAGAGCTACTACCTTGACATAAACCGCGCAAATTCGAACCCACAATTAAATCTGTGGTTTGTACCCTTCAGATGGCAGCCACCTCGCTTTCCCACTCGACACAATGCTCCAGAAAGAAAAGCAAATGCAAGAATGGACTCGTGTCTGCTTTTGATAATGCCCCTCTAGCTTTTCTTCCTTCTTTTTGCCACTGCCACTTGGTCAGCACAACCTCATGCCTAGCTACTGTGGCTTCCAGGTGTGGCCTCCACCCCCCACACAGGTGCAAGCAGTGGCAGCCAGCTCTCCAGGCTCTGGCACAGCAATAGACCTCTGCTTGCCACGAGCAGCCAGGCTATTGCAAGCCTCCATGCTAGGCACCACTCCATCAGGAAAAGGGAATAAAAAACACTACAGTTAGTATCCGGATACAGTATGACCTCAGTAGGTGTGACTCCACACTATTCTGAAGAAACGTGCCCAGAACTGCTTGTCTGCTTGCTGCTTACTCTTCCTTGATCTCCCTTGAACTGGCCTGGAAAATCCCCACCGTGGGGCAGCACAGGCAGTCTGCGGGAGAGAAGAGCGAGCTCTTGGTACCTTCCACCCTTACTGTTGGTCAGACATGGGCCAGGCTACAGGCTACAAAAACCTGCAGCTCTTGCTCCAGAGAAGCTTAGTATGACTCATCCAGTAATTAGACAAGCAAGGAAGAGGAATCCTGAGGGTGTATTTTCTCCTGCTCTGTGAGAGTTACGCAATACATAGGAGGGCTACTCCTTCCACCTCTCCAACAGCCCCATCGGTGACTGTGTTTCAAGAGAAGAGAAGCCAACCGCAGCAAGACCTGGGGCGGTCTTCTCCTAGGAGGTGTGCACCTGGCAATGCAAGCAGAGGCCAGCTGTCTTGAAGGCCCTTGGTGAAGCCAACAGTGCAACCCCAGAGAAACTTTCTCCAGAGCCATTTTGTTCATAAGCAAGACAAAACCAGCAGAGTTTCACTTAATCTGTAAAGAACAAAACCCCCATAATTAAAAGACTTATTTTACTGTCTTTGGCCCTGACCAGGTTAGAACCCAGATGATGCAAAGGGATTTTAGGACCCTCAATTCAAAGCTATCAGAGATTTCAGCTTCGAGGAGCTGCTGATGTCATCAGGCTGGATTTGCCATCCTTTCTTTGCCAGACCTTTCTTTAGATGAATAGACAATTCAAGGCAAAGTGTCTGCAAGGCTCCAAAACTGGGTTTGCTGTGGCACCCTGAGCCACTATTGCATAAGAAGAAGTAACAGTGACAATCAGCAGAGATCAGAGCCGGCAGCAAGATCAGAGCTGCCAGCCCTGACCAGCCACCACCAGTGGAACTAGGGCCAGGAGCAACATGTGAATGCCCTGGAAAGCCAGCTAAAGCTTTCAAAGGCTTAGGGACCTCTCTATGAGGGGAAGGAGCAGAAGGAAAACAAGGTAATTCCACAGATCAGCTATGGGAAACTGCAAGAAAAGCTTGAGAATCTCTGAGATTCTGGAATTTTTTCTTAAGCTCTGCCAGAGTTTTTCAGTAATGGCTGTGTTTGCCTTTGAAGGCTAGATCCAAAGTCCAGTAAAAAGCTAAACAGAATTTAAAAATCCATACCAAACAATAAAAAATAAATACATGCCCATAAAAGTGTGACTACATTCCTATAGCTGTGAGATCAGACCAGGAGTCAGGGCTTGTTCTTGTGCGGTTCCCATATGTCCTACAGCAAAGCAATCTGTAGGGAATTTTGCTGTTTTCATTTTTCCAGAGACAGGATTTAGTCAAAAAGTACAAGTACAAGTCAAAAAGTTGTTTATCAAGAGGAAGGACTTGTTTGCAGAGCAGAAGAGGAAGGGCCTGGAGACCGCTGGAGCTCCAATGGAAGGGAGCAACACCTGGCACAGGGAAGTCTGGGTTTCCTACCCACAGGGCAGCTAAACCCCCTAACACACAGGCAGAGCTAGTGTGAGCATCTCAGGGAGAGTGGCTGCCAGACACCCCCACCCTCCCTGTGCGTGCTCTCCTGGTTTGAGTTAGAACAGGACTAATCCTGCTCAGTGATTTCACTTTCCAGCTCAGTCTGTGCTAAGTAAGAGACACTTCCTGCAGTTAACGGCGTATTTGTGCAGCCAGTGTCTGCTCCCAGAAGTGACAGCGCTTGATGTTCACAGTCACTGCCAGGGGCTGGGGTGCAGAAAGGCTCCTGCTTATAACTGGCCGTTCTGCCTTCGATCGCAGTCTGTGCATTCCTGAATCCAGTTCCAGAATCCAGCTCCTGCATCTGGTTCCCATCTGCCGCCGAGTCCAGTCTGGGACTTCCCCAGTGCCTGCCCACAGCATCAGTGGTGGCGGTGATGTGATTTTCTTTAGAGCAGTTTAAGTTTTCTTTCCTAATCCATAGGTCTCCCTTATTCCTTTTCTCTTCCCCCTTGGGAAAGGAGAGGGGGTAACAGAGAGGATCTGTTATTCGCCTAGTAGCCAGACCAACCCTTGACACATGGCCTCAGCTTTGGGTAATTCCTGAAAACCGACACTGACAAGTGCACTCAGCTGCTGTACAAGGGGATTAAGGTAAGAATTTCCGATTTTTTTCCCTAAGGACCTTCCACTGACTGCTGCTGGAGATGGCTTCTGGACTGGTCAGCAATTTGGCCTGGCTCACCATGACAACTCTTGCTCTAATGATCCCTTCTCATCCATTAAATAGCTTCAGAAGAGTGTTACAGAGAAGATAAGCAAGGATGCTATGCAATATTTCCAGGAGCTCCTGAAGGCAACATGAAATTAGAGCCAAATTTAGGCATCATCTGGGTCTCAAAATGCTTTCACTTGCAGTGACTTAGATTAAATCCGTAGCCTCATTCAAGGCACCACTTCCAGACAGTGGGATATTCTCCTAGTTTAGGAAACCAAAAAAAGGACCATGCTGAAGAGTTACATTACTCTTCAACCATACCAAGGCTGCAGCAGAAGAAACCACCCATCACAGCAGTGTGGAGGCTCTTGGTAGTGCCACAGCCCAGGCATGGCCTCTAATAGGGAATCTGCTGTACCGATCACACCAAACACTCCTGGATAGAGAGGCTGCAAATGGGGGTTAAAACCTTCACAGCCCCACCCTGCCAGGGCCACAAGCTCTACCCTGCACCACAGAATCAAATATGACAAATGTCGATGTTGGTAACAAGAGTTTAAGTGAGATGTTAAATCTGAACCTGCTTAGAAGGAGCAGCTGGCCTAATTTGACATGAGCGTTAGAAGGACTCTAGACAGAGGTGCTCATGAACAAAGGCACGCACCTCTCTATTTCTAACCACAGAGTCCGCTGTGGCTAACTAGTGGGAAGAGTGGGAGGGTGCAGCACTGTACCGGTGTGTGTCCTTCCCAGGAAGATGGAGTAGAATATAACAAAGTGGTGTGAATGTCACCAACTATCTGCCGTCTGCAGTCTTGAAGACTCCAGCCTCTGTTTGATTGCAATTCCTGCTACACACTGAGTATTTTTTTTGTTTTCTTTGCAAACCAAAATTTCTGGAAATATCAGCCTATCATTTCAGGAGGGGAAACCCTGCCTCATGTCTCCCACTAGTGATATTCTGATTTATTGTTACCGGAGAGCTACTAAGCCAAATGCTCTGAGCACGCAGTCAGTCCTGGAAATGCAGTCAGTCCTGGAAACGTAGGGCTTTGGACATGAGGTTGTTAGTGCCAGAAAGCAGATTCTGGACCTACTGCTGAGGCAGAGAGATGAACTCTTTAGAGCAGTCCACTAATGTTTTATATCGTGTTGAAACCAGCAACAGAGAACAATGATCAC
>NW_010414974.1:35998-41622 GCF_000710305.1 Buceros rhinoceros silvestris
ACTCTTTCTCCTGCAGCACTGCTTTTACCACTGCAGTGATAGGTCAGAAGGACACCAAGCTGCTCCCTGGGCACTGAGCACTGATGCTGGCCACCTTCTTTGTGTCAGGTTTGAGGTGGATGAAGCTACCCTTGTGGTGCATTGCTTTGCTGGTGTCTGGCTGGATGCATGGGATCAAGTTACAATAAAATGCTGTAGTGCTGCGGAAAACCCGCAGAGCGTAGCCTGGTCTTGTCTCAAAGGAAATGCTTTCTTGTTTAAACACAGGATCATTCATAGTAGTTAGGTAATGAATGCAGGATTAAGAGAAAAATCTCCATGTCTGGATACAGCAGTGCTTTAGGCAACAGGAGAATAAAATTTCAAGATTGGAAGATAAAAACTTGCAAGAAAGAAGTCCCCTTTTTTTCATACCTGTTGCTTGTAGCCGGGCTTAGTTATCTGTGTTCAGGCTCAAGGTAGTCCATAGCTCCCAAGTCTCTTGAGCAACTGGCTGAGGAGCTCCCTTGGGCAGTCTGAACTTCCACAGGCTCTGGGGCTGTGCTCTGTCCCAGATACTCCCTTTTCTCAATGCTGTATTTTTTTTTTTTTAGCAGCCAGGTTGTTCTTTTTTGGCTGCCACATGCTGGATGCAACAGCCGAACAGATTTTCTTTTTTTTTTCTGTCAAAAACAAAGGCTTTTAGCTCAAATTCTTGACCATCCACCAGCATCCTTTACAGCTGATTTGTTGGTCACCCGTATCATGGCTTTTAAGTGTCGTATATGAGTAAAATTGACATTATAGTGCTACAGTACTGCTGAGTCTGCCCAGGTCTCCGCTAATGAGGGTGAGACTTAAGTGCACAAATGGAGGCTGGATGCCTATATATGCTACTGGTCTGGGCTTACTCTAGTACTCTATCATTATTATTTGCTTCTTTAAGAATATTTTTGTTTTTAATCTCATTTATTTTAGCATTTCCATCTCTGCATCCTTCTGTGAGAAAGGAGACAGAGGCAATTTAGAATAAATTTGTGCCTAGGACTCCCTCTTGCAACAGCAGTTTCTATACCTGTCTCTTCCATGCAACTGGAATATGCCTGCTGGAAAGGGCTGACACTAGTCCCCATGGCCACAGTGACCTGCCCCGGACCAGGGATGCCCCATAGCGTCAGCTGCCACCCCAACAGTAATGGGATAAATGTGCAACAGACCCAAGAAGAGCTTGACCAACAGGCTTTTCCAAGTGCTGCCACATGGCAAAGTGGGTGAAATTATCCATTATTGAAACATTCAGAGCTGAAAAGTGGAAAGTATGTGTTTCTTATGTGAACTAAGGTGTAATAATCCTTAAAAATCTCTGTCTCCTAAAGGCTGACAGCTCAAATCTTGTACAGAGTGCCTTTGCAAGCAATTTGTGCTCTTGGGAAAGTGGATGCAAGACTGGGGGAGCACAGCAAAGACATGGGTTAAGGAAGAATTTGGGTGCCTGCATCTGCTACAGGCTCTGCAGGCTCCCCTGAGGGCAAAACCCAAGTTACTCCTCCTATTCAGCTTTGCCCGCACATGAAGGATGTCTCTTTCTAACCACAGCCACCTAGGGAGGGGAAGGAGCTGTGCCAGTGGTGCTGGACAGTGTCCATTTCTGCCTGCGAATTCTGCAGCAGGTAAAATCCTGTGTGGTGGTGGGACTGTCCCTAGTCCAACACGGGATGAACGTCCATAAGGCTTCTACAGCATGTGGGGTATTGGAGGGTGGTGGTGCTGAGTGGTCAGCTGGCAGCATTTCCATGACTTTGGGAGGCAAGGTTTATACCTCTACCCAGTTGCCTGTTTTCCTGATGCTTACAGGTGTTCAATGTTTTGGAGCTGTATCTCCCCAGCAAAACCCCCCCGTCTTTAAAAGCAGCCATTGTTGAAAAGTTACAGGGGAAAATTGATAGATAGAGCATGGTTGCTGGAGCTTTCTTTCTTTTGGAAAGCAGGCCAAAAATATCCCATTCCTGGCTGACAGCTCTGTCACAACAAGCCGTGCGCAGTGGGAATGCAGGGTGTCTCCTCCACAGCCTGTCCTTTGGCTGATTGATGCAACAGTGCACCCTGGGTTTCAAATGAAGAATCCCTGATCTTTCAAAGACCGTTACTAACTGTGTTTGCTCAAGCGACAGCCAAGGCTGAGCTCTGACCGTTGGCTCCTGATTTTTGCACTAAGAAGGTCTAGGTGATGCCATTCTTGGTGGTAAGGCCATCCTGGGAGCTTTGGGACTGCTGTAAGATGTGTGTGGTACCCACAGACCTCCACCTCTCAGCTCCCTTCTTACACCTCTGTTACTTATCCCATACTGCTTTTCACCATATAATGCATCAGGCTTCAGATTATGATCACCTTGCTGATCCTGTCCATTTATGTCTCTTCCACAACAAAGGTATGAATTAATTTTTAAATGCTCAGATACATGGTCATGGTTTTAGGCCAACTGCCTTCAGGTATGCAGCCTAGGACGTGTTTCAATAGCGCTGAAAACAATCAGCAATTTTAAAGAAAAATGAACTTATCAGGCCAGATCTTGTAAAATTCCGTCACCTGGTGGATGAAATCTGTTTGCTTTATTGCTTTCAAAACAAAAGAACAAAACAGAAAACAAGTGAAGCCAACAAATCTCTCTGGATAGCTACCCGCTCTGATCCAGCAGCTGCTGCAAGCACACTTCTGGACTTCAGAAGTTGCGCATGGGCTGTGCCACATGAAAGATGTGCACTTGTGGAAGGGCTTCATTGTAGGAAAGGCCTGAGAGCCAGGTGTGCAGCATCCAGGCCAGGGGCTCCATCACAGGGTTCAGCGGGGGAGTGTCTGCAGAGGAGAGGAAGACCAAAGGTAGAAAATTCAGGGATTTGTGCTTTGCAGCTTGCAGTGGGATTCCTACACCTGGTGGAGGTGAACAAGAGGCACCTCAAATATGGGGTTTTTTGGCTTTGTCAGTTCCAGACTACAAAGGCAGATAGGGAACTAACAGAAGTCATGGGAAGTAGGTCAAGATTCACATGTGCTCTTGGTCTCATATCAGACGCATGAGACAAGCTTCCAAAAGACCTGTAGCTGATTCCTGTCTCTGGTACTGATTTAAGAAGAAAACCTCACACGTGTGGGGGAGGAGAAGTTCAAAACCTCAAGGAAAGGAACAAAACTCCAAATTACAGTAAGATATCTAATATTGTGTCTGGTATTTTCTCAAGCAGCAAGAATACACTGTTCCCATTAACATTGCAGACTTATGACATTAGACATCATCTCAGGGGGGAAAAAAGTTGGGCTGTATGTAGAGTATAAATCTAGTGACCCTCATAGGCTCAAAAGTTGAGCTGTGATTTTTGTCACGTCTCCCAAAAGCTGGTGTGGATGCAGCATCAGATGTGAAGATATTATTACTGGTCTTCCTTCCACAGTCACTCTTCTGCCCTGGTGCCACCAAGGAGAGAGAGATAGGTGGAAGTGAGTTTGGCTGAATAATATCCTGAATAAAAGAATAAAAAGTCTATTTTGCAGGAGTTCTGTACACAGTGGTAGCTCCCCCAACAAGCTGCTAGCCTAGTACAAAGCACAGCATCACCAAAATGTTGCTACACCTACAGGTGTTGAGGACCATTGCATTCGTCTGCCCAACAGCTTCAGGTTCAGCAGCTCACAGAGGCTTTCCCAGCACACCCAATGGGACATGTGGATCTCCTTAACAGACCCTACCTCCACCCTCCCTCAACCCCACCTCCCTCCTCCACGATCACGCTCCAGGCTTCAAGCCTTAAAGCAATGCAAAAGCTGCTGGTTGCAGAGCTAGCTTACAGACCTGTGGGTCTTTCAGCCAAAAACGGAATGACAAGGGCTGATCATCTAAAGAGATGTGAATAATCCCTCTGGGAAATAGCCCTCTGGATGGAAGCTACGTAACACTCTGGGTGCCAGCAGGTTGAAGCTGAAATGGAGCAGCAAGCTGTTCACTTGTGTTCTTACATTTAGAGAAGCAACCAGGCAGTGTTTGGCAGAGTGACTCATTTGAGAAGAACAACTTTGGTAAGCAACAATCTTGCACTTTGCTGTGATTTGGAAGACCAACACAGGCAGAAATGGAAATGCCTGCAGCAAAAGCCAGGTTGGCTCAATGATGTGTCATCAAAGCAGTGGCTAGGATTTCAGTGAGGCTCTCAGGATGTCCTCCTCCTACTCACCTGCTATGTGACTCATCCTGGTGATCTCATGCAGTAGAATCAGGAGGCTGCTATGCATCTGACTGGGCTGAAAGGCAGGGCCGCAGCTGCACAGGGAGACTCTGATCTAAAAAGGTGGTGCTGGGAGTGAAGATACGCAGTACAAATTTCACAGCATTCAGTTCTGTACCTCAGACCGGTCTGGGAGGGAGCCTGTGTTTGGAGCACAGAAGTAGAAACAACCCGTTTCCAACCTTTCTGTTCAGGGGCAGCAAGCTCAGCAAGGGAAAGGTAGCTGGCATGACAGTGAAGCACTAGTAATCATGTTTTGTTATTCTGAAGAGCTCTGAGTGAGGACACAAGGGCTCCAAGCAGGATGTCATGGGCATTTAGCATCTCTACAACAGCATGAAGTGCACACACTGCTTGTTGTTGCTTACCTTCCGCCTCTGGTGGCAACATCCCCGGCATCACCGCCTTATTTTCTGGTGCTGTAGAAAGCATCCGCACAGTTATCGCCAGTATTAAAAGAATGAAAAACTGCCACGGAAAGCCTTGGCGCTCCAGTTTGGTTTTGGAGAAGGACTGTTTTCTTTCCAATTCTGCCTTGAAAGCCAACAATTTTGGGATTCAAGAGAGTACCACTAGCCTTCCCACTGGACTTTTGCTTTTTTCTTGCTCCCTCTCCATACATTGCTTTTCTTTCTCAGCCTCCAACAAGCAGTTTAGGATATGAAGATCAGCTTCGGAAAGGCTAGCTGAGACTGCAGCCTGGGCTGCTGCTGCCCTCTGCTGGGTCTATGTCCACGAAGCAGACTTGCTTCTTGCTTCTAAATTCTTGCAAGCCTGGATGCAGGTCACCCTCCAGCCGTCCTCTTGAAGCCTTACATGGGGAAAGCATTGGGGCAGCTGCTGGGGACCGGCCTTAGGAGGGTGCCAGGCCCAGGGATGCTGCCCAGGCTGGTACCAGGGTTGGCCTGGCTGCACCTTTTCTTTCACTGGATCCCTTCGTGACTCCTAGAAAACCTTATGTCAGGAAGATGGATTATCAGCTTGGCTATCCCTTGCATGGGCTGATGGACCAGTATTGTGGGAGCTTGGTTTCTGGCCTCAGTTGCTACCTGCTTTCTCCAGGATGGTTTTATTTATATTAAAACTATACGTTTTCAAAATAAGATGCTGCAGCTGATTACTTGTATGCCAGACAAGTCCCCAGCTCCTTCTTCTGGTCCCTTGCCCTGACTTCAATGACAGCTGAAACAAAACCTCCCACTTGCACCTGCTGCTCTGGCTTGTCCATGCTGTGGGTCTCCCCATGCAGGACCACATCGAGGCTGGAGAGCTGTGCACCCAGCCACACGATCACTCAGATCTCCCATGCAGGAGGGACCTCGCCCCAGCTTACTGCTGCATTCCTTCGTTCATTCATTGCTTACATTCCT
>NW_010414974.1:41782-48621 GCF_000710305.1 Buceros rhinoceros silvestris
AAGCCTCTGGGAAGCTTTGTTGATTGCATCTCTGAAAAGGGGCTGAGGGATGACCCAGCCTCCCCTGTGGCATTGAGCGCATCTAATGCGACAATTGGCTAATGGCTTCAAAAGCCACTTAGTGGCTTATTGCAGTATTATGCCCTTGTGAGTGGGTGGAGACTCAACACTGGAGGCCTCAGACTCATTGAGATATTTGTGCAGCCCCTGTTTTCTCTTCAACAGAAGCACAGGAGAATGTGCTGCGTGGTCTCCCTCTACCTACAGCCTGCCAAAGATTGGGGGACTTGGTGATCCAGACCCACATCTCCCATGAAAGTCAGCTCCCCTATAGCCTAAAGCAGAACAAAGCCCCAGGACAAAGGCTGGAGCTGAAGTCCTACCTGCCATGTGAGTGTTCCAGCCTGTGAGTATAAAAACAAACACATTTTTGGATACCAGAGATCTTTCCAGCTGTTCTACAAAGTCATGTTACAAGGCTGCGATACACAATGGTGACCGGCAGCAGAAGATGGATATCCACAAGGTGGTGCCAGACCAATGCAAAGGGAGCTCCATGCCCTGCACACCCCTGGATGATAGCACAGTGCCTGGTGGGTGGATGGTCCTCACCTTTTAATTATTTGCAAGCACATATTTTTGCTTTTTTCTTTGCTGGAGCTCTCCCATATTGAAATTGGCTTCATGCATGCAGCCATTCATGTCACTCTGGGTATTTAAAAGCCAAATTAACCCACTTATTGAAAAAAATTCAAGAGTTTGAAGAAGTAGGGAAAAGAGGAGTTGCTTCAAGGTGACCTGTCTCCCTGGTAGCCAGCAGCTGTATGCACAAGCTGCAAAGCCCAGGCATGAGGCCACCATGACTGTCAAAGGGACGTTGGCTAGGTGGGAGCTGTGTGTTGCTGCTTGTGCAGAGCTGCCACTGACCATGTGGAATCTCTGGTTTTGGTGGATGCACCGGACTTGCTGGTCCTGCCAGCTGCTGTAAGAACAAGATACATGGCCAGTAATTCTTCCCACAAATGCTCTTCCGGTAGGGGATGGAAAACTCCATCATAGGCTATTAAATATGAATTCTCTGAGCCACAAATCCTGCCCCATTCATGTGTGTTAGATTATTTATAACTCTTCTATAATAGCCGCCGCAGACCTTTGGCTATCTCTATTGCTTTTTGAATGTTTTCCAGTCCAACTATATCCTTCTGAGACATGGAGAGCAGAAATGTACTCAGTGAATTATGGAGGTGTAGTGGGCTGTAAGGATGTTCTCCCTTCTACAGGCTCCTCTTTTTCAAACATTTTTTAACATGTGCCTCTCATTTGAACAGCTTTTGGACTAGCTGGTAAAACCAAGCTCTTATTCCAGGGAGGGAATAGCTTGCTGCACATTGCTGTAGGACTGTAAAGAGACGCAAATAGGAAAAACACATTTATCCCCATCCAGTACCAGCTGCTATTTTGTTATCTACTCACACAGCACCACATATTGTTGTTCATCCTGCGTTACCAATGGTCTTGTTACTCCACGACCTGAGTGGGAGGTGGAAGCAGAGATGTGGAGGGTTGGAGAGGCCAATGCCTGCATCAGGGTTTTGCCCCGCCTGTATGGCTGAATCCTCCCCAAAATGCTGCTTTGGCCTCCCCATCCTCACTACTCCTCCTTGTCCTCCCCAGCAGCTGGGGGAAAGGAGGAGGAAGGTAGGAGGCAGAAGGGCACCAAGGTGGCCAGTCCTGGGGATGGAGCAGTGGAATCCCCAGCCATTTCAGGTCCTGGAGGGAAGTGGAGTGGCCACTTCTGCCATGGGGACTGTGGACCAGCTCCCCAGTCTGGCTCCCCATCCACTGCACACTGGATTGTAGCTGAGGAGGGCTCATCCCCATGCTCTGAAGTAGAGGCTGATGATGCAGAAGGTGTGCAGGGAGTAGTGAAGCTTTTCCACCCAATTCCCCTCCATCTCCCCAACTCCCGGCAAATGCTAGCCCAGACTCTGGGGTGCCTGGGAGCTCTTGTCCTCATTGCTGGGCATTGAGCAGCTGTAGCTTGTCCCTTGTACATTGGAGGTGAGGGTGGGGAAAAGGTGGTACCGTGCACCCAAGGCAGCTTCATCCCCTCTGCACAGAGCAAAAGCCTCTTGTGTACATCAGACGGAGGCATGATGTGCAGTAAGATCGAATGATGAAAAAAGTCTTGATACCCTGAGTACTTAAAAGCCAGTGTGGTAACAAACCCTCTGGGGTCTGAACCTTTTTGTCCCACACTGACAGGCTGGTATAGGAAAACACTGCTTTTCCTCTCCTCACCTTGCAGGAGCAGTGGATGGGATGCCCTTGGGGGCCTCCCAGCCCTCCAGCAGGATTCGCAGGGCCGGTTGGGCTGTGCCATGTCAAGCTTTTCGATGCAGGCTTTGAAAGGCTTTCCTTTATCCGCTCATCCTCACCATCCGCAGCTGGTCCCATACACTCACCTCCCTGTGTTGAGGTACTGCCACCCTAGGCCATCTGCCTGATGGCAGTGCTGCCAGTGGCCCCATTTTCCCCCTGGACCATCCTGAGTACCAGATCTCAGTCTGTTGAAATCCCCATCAAGGTGGGATTATTGGGAACTGTCTGGAGCTCGGATTGGTGTCGAGGTTTTACACATCTTCTCTTGTTTAACCTGATTTTTGCAGTCTTAGTCAGAGGATAAAGCTTTGAAGAAAATAAAAATGAGATAGGGTTGGGAGGCTAGCACAAGCTGTGAGTGTATGCCCAAGCTGGAGGGTTTCATCACATGAGAGCCCTGTGTGGGCACAGGGTGCAGGCAATGCTGCTGCCTGTGTGTACCCAGCAGTCCTGCTGCAGCCTCCAGCCCCAGCACAGCAAGGAGGACTTGCCCTACAGCTCCTTCCCACCTAAACACGTCCCTGCTGCTAGATGGCCACAGGTTGGCCGGAAAGCCTACCTGAGCATCAGTTAGACGCTTGCTTGCCAGAATAGCAAGAACTTGTGCCATATAGCTCCCTGGGGAGTGCAAAGAGGCATTTTCAGGGGCTGAGCATCTAAGTCCTGGAAGGTTTCACACTGAGTAAACTGGTCTTGCTAGGTGTTAGGGACACTGCTTTGCCCTTCCTGGGCTAGGAGACAGCCATGCTTCTCTGCTCCTCCTAATGCTTCAGGCACAACAGAAGAAGAGGAGCAGCTCAAGGACCTATTAACAGCCACACATAGACTGAGTTGAGGTGCAGTGTATAGTACCATGTAAAGACCTTCCATCTTTGCAGTGCTCATCTAGGGATGAAGTTTGGCTGGGCTGTGAAAACAGCCTGCAAGAGACAAGCCATCAGTGTATCCAGCAGCATTACCCCACCACCCGGCGCGGGGAAGTGGCTGGGAACTAGCGGCCAGCCCAGCTCCATCTTTGACAAACTAAAACGTAGGCCAACATGACAGAGAAGTTCTAGGGTGTTTGATCAAGGGAAACACAGACCCTTAAACTGAGTCAGGTCCTTGTGGAACAGCCCTTCACCTCCACCCACCTCCTTCAGCCTTCTGAAGACTCTGCTGCTCCATGGGGATTTTTCTCAGCCTAGAAATGGGGCTAGGAAGTGCTGGGAGACCACTGCCAGGAGCTCCTGAAGGTGTTTTCCCCTCTGGGGGCCAACGCTGAGAGGCCCCCAGCCCTGCTTGATGGTGGAGATTCTGGGCTTTCCAGGGGAGAGCCAAGGGGGCAGAGGCAGCTGAGAAACCTTGGAAAGAGGCAATATTACATTGCACCTTACTGGTGAGAAGCTGCCCCCATTTCAAACATGGATCCTCTTGATAGACGTGGCTTCATGGCTTTTCCATCCAGAACCTGGACAAACAAAGCCAGGGTGGGGTAGAGGGCACCCTGCCCTGGTGACCTGGGCCCCCATCTGGTCCCAGCTCCTACAAAGGACAAGAGCCCTGCATGCCTTGAGCATCAGGCCATACACACCCTGGAGCACTTCCGCCCCCACAAGCACCTGCAGAGGCCCTCTCCCAGCCCAGGCAAAGCAGGGACCCAGGCAGACAGGGAGGAACAAAAAGCAAGATTCTTTATTGTACACAGTACAGAATGTAATGCAGCTTTGCAGGAGATACATAGCCCTGCTGGAGTAAAGATTATTTCAAATCAGTCCTCAGATTAACCCCTTCTGCACTGTAGTCCTGCCACACTAAGCAAATGGTTAAAACCCTGTCCCTAAGGTGGGGTTCCCACAACCAAATGCTCCCCATAGGTACAGGCCACTACAGCCACCATGGAGAGAACACTGAGTCTACTCAGAGTTAATCTTCATACTTCCCAAAAAAGAACAAATCAGTCAAAAAAAAAATCCCATCAAAGCTAACTAAGGAAGAGAAAAAAATTCCTATACAGCATTTACAACAAAAACATGTAGCCAGTGATGGGGGGGAAGAGGCAGGTATGGATATATGAGTGGTGGAGGAGCGTTAGGAGGCACAGCAGGAAAGGGGTGGCTAGGGAGAAGCAGGGCACCCAGGAAGTGGGGTGGAGGACCCTACTGTCCCTGCCCACCACAGCCTTACAGGCCAGCACTGAGGCCATGCCAAGCATGGGGGACTGCAGTTGGCTGGCACAGGGGTTCAGCCCTAGCTTCCCCAGGAACAGACTTGAGCAGTGTGAAATGGAGTGGACCAGATAATTCAGCAGCCATCCTGGGGAACTGTGGGCATCAAGGGCTCCACCTGCAAGCATGCCATTGGGAAAACCAGAGGGGCATTCCTAGGGGCTCCAGGAAGAGCAGCTGGGCAGCAAAAAAATAGCTTTGCCTTAAAATACAAAAAAATTACAAAAATCAGTTTAGAAACTTCTCCTCCCCACCCCCCACCCCACCCCATAAAACACTAAAAAAAAGAAAAAGTGGGCAGGGGAGGAGGGAGGGACATAGTGCCAAGGTTCCCTCCCCTGAAACACAACCATGGTCCACAGCTGGGGCTGGAGCACAGAGAGAACTCATGAGGGTCTAAGAAACCACTGTATCAGGTTATATCACAAGATCAGGATGGGGAGGGGCAGTCTGGGAAGGAGGCAGAAGGCTACTGGGGGTTGGGATAGGATACTGCACACATCAGCCCTCAGGTGCTGGCCCAGGCAGCTCCCCTGCATTCCTCTGTGCAAATCAAAGCCCTTTCCACCACACAAGGCAGCTACATGGATCGCACTCGATGCAAAGCAGATTGTCATGACAATTGGTTAGGCGGCCACACTGGCTCAGCCCAGTCCCAGGGCACTGCTGGAGCCATCAGCCCTCACGGTGCTGGTGAGGAGTGAGGCCTGGGTCGGAGACTGCATCTTTAGCTTCAGTCACCCCAAAACATCGTGCTGATGCTTGGCAGGAGGTGCCAGCCACAGGCAGTCCTATACACTAGCCCTTGGACAGTAAGGGTGGGAATTCAGCTGAGCATTTTAGATTCCTCCAATTTGTGTGCACACGTGCAGGTTTTTTTTTCCTCTCCTTATGAACAGCAAAAAAATATTCTTTACAAAACCATATTTGCCCAAAGTGGATGCACTAGTGCTCATGGCTCTGCCAGCTGGCTGAGTCAGTAAGCAAAGCCCTCTGCATAGGGAAGGCTGCCACACGGATCCATCTCTAGGAGGTATGCCGGGCTGTCCTCGAAGTGCGTCAGCGGCATCGTCTCTTCCTCAGGCACTGGGCAGTCAGGCTCTGTCTTCAGGAAAGGACGCTGGTTGTCAGGGTAGGCCATGGAAAAGAGGGCATCAGGGTCACAGACAAACTTATAGACGTACCGCTCACCAGCCACCTGCAAGGAGGAAGAGGGTGTGAGAAGTGCCCTGCACTTTGCCCCTTGGGGAATAACAAGCCTGGCAGGACTGACACTGAACACAGCCCCCTTCCTGCTGTGCCCCAGGATGCAGCGGGAGTGACAGTGGGAGACAGTCACACTCTTCACCCACTCCCCCGTGACAGCAGGGTCACTTGCCTTCTGCATGATGCCCTTCTCATAGTAGTAGCGCAAGGAGCGGCTGAGCTTGTCGTAGTTCATGGCTGGCCGGTTCTTCTGGATGCCCCAGCGCCGTGCTACCTGGGGGAGAGAGGCAGCAGCTGTGAAGGCTCCAGCCAGGGGTTAGAGCTGGATCCTTGAAGGAAATCACAACTAAACCGTGTGAAATCACAACTAAACCACGTGGGGTAGGGGCTCATTTCTGGGTGCTGGAGCAGGGGTGAAATCATCACCATGGTCCTGGAGCAGTTCCCCACCTGCTGTGATAAATGCCCCAGCTCTGAGTGCCCAGGGTCAGAATCAGAAGACGTTCAATTGGGGCAGTCTGCCAAAAAAGCCACTTCAAAACAACCCAACCCAATTTCCACGCTCGGCATAAGAGATATTATGGGTAATTACCCACAATGCACAGCTCAGTGCTACAACTGCTTTCAATTACTTCCCAAACAGCTTTTTCTGTGTCACCCTCCTGCAGAGCCACACGGCTTCGGCGCTGTGCTAGCACGGAGCCACTGCCACAGACCCAAGGCCGAGAATCAGAGCAGTTTAGGAGATAGGGAGCAACGGCTGGGTGGTGGATCTTGGTAAGGCACCCAAGGCGTGACACAGAGGCAATGCTGTCATGGCTGGTGACGGTCAGTGGCTCTGGGAGCAGAGCACACGCAGTGCCAAGAGGCAGCAGAGGAGATTAAAGGCAAATCTCTACGGCTGCTTAATGCAGACAGGCAGCTGGCCGCTCCCACGTGTCTCCCTTCCTGTTAACGGTGAACTGCTCTGAGCGTGGGAAGTATCCAGTCCCACTCCACATCCCCAGGTTCACCCTGCCGACACTCATGGGCTGCAGCCCTAGC